>NC_135892.1:34991728-35115396 GCF_964194155.1 Cetorhinus maximus | reverse complement strand
GAGCTCTGCAGAGGGGCAATGTTGGTGACGCAAGTCCGGAGGATAAGCCATCGGGGCAGGCCAGGCCAGGCCGGAGGTAGGCCAACGAGGCAGTGTGCCGCTTGTTTTTCTGACGAGTGCCTAGCTGCCCTCCTTAAGGAGGTGGCAGCACGGCAGGAGATCCTTCTTCCGAGGGACGGGAGGCGGAGGCCCCCACACCTGACCAAACGTGCATGGGAGGAGGTGGCCGAGAGTGTTAGCTCCCATGATGTGGTGCGGCGCACATGGCTCCAGTGCCGCAAAAGGTTCAATGATCTCCTGCACTCGGGAAAGGTGAGTACCATGTTGCCTCAAGTCACTTAATGCAGCCGTCACCCTTTCCATCAAACCCCATCACCCCCAACACCCCCGCCAACTGAGTACATTAACGTCATTGAATCCCTCACGGCATGGATCCCTCGCTGGGTGTGACAGCAGAGATTGCCCATGCCCAGTTCACCCTAAGACGGCTGGGCTAGGAGATGTTCTGCATCCACAGCACGTGTGACACTGTCATCCAGAGTATAGAATGGTGTCGAAAGTCAAGGGTCTGTACCTAGGCAGAGTGCTGGAGCTGCGAAGCATGTCGAAGTCAGGGTGCTAAAATGCTTCCAGTTGTGGGGGCACCAATCCATCTTCTGGTGTTTGCACTCCACATGCTTGTGCCTCCTTGCTTATCAAAATGGCACCTTGTGGTGCTGCATGTGAAGGAGGCAGCATTTGGCCAATGCGGGGGAGGGGGTCAGCCCTGGCTTGTTTGGGTGAGTGTGCGGCAGCTGCAGGGTGACAAAGAACTGGAGTCCTGCAATGTCCCACTCTGGCTGGGTTGGCAGGGATGTGATGGGAATTCAGGTGCAGGCTGAACTAATCAATGCTCCTCTCTCCTTTTCAGGAAAAGACTGCACACAATGCGTCGGAACGAATCCGGACTGGTGGAGGGCAGGCCCAGTTGGCCATTCTTATGGCTTTCCAGCAGCTGGCCATGGACCTTGAGAGGCGCCAGGCTCCCAGGTCCACCGGTGGTGGTGAGGCTGGGGTGCCACGGGGAGGTATATTTGGCAAGCACTCAGGTCACCATATGCGTCACAGAAGCCATGGCACTGCTGAATGCTCCGTGATTGAAGTTAGCAATGTGGGTTTACCCTTGATTATGGAAGGATGAGAGCATAATGATCTGGAGAAGCGGCATGCAAGTTGACATTGTCTGCACTGTAACTAATCAAATGTCCTTCTTCTTCCTTTCAGCATCACCAGAGCAAGGCCGGAAGGAGGAGACAGAGGGCCCACCTCTCACCCCTGAAGCCCCCAAGTAAATGCGCTCTCCATGCGTCACACCATTTAAGCCAGGCAGGCACCAGTGCAGATATTAGCACCTCAGTGGCAATTAGATCTTCAGCTAGTGTCCCAGGTCACGGCGGTGAGGGCATTTCACATTCGCTCGAGGTGCAGGCAGAGACAGAGAATGCCCAGGGCGCCGGCAGTCGGAGGACTCCTGGGGACCAGGTTCTTTCTCGGTCAGTAGCTGATCTGGAGTCGTCTGTGAGGCAGCGAACGCTGGAAGTACAGCAGAGTATGCGGGACGATCTGGCCGTGATACATGAGGCTATGCGTGGCATGGTGCCTGTGCTGGAGCAGTCCACGCGGAGCATCACCGGTGCAATGAGCCTCGTGGCTGAGCGCCATGCTTCCTCCATGGAGAGAGTGGCGACTCTTGTGGAGAGGCACCTCTAGGACAACAATCAGGTCTTCCTGGGGTTGCGCTCGGACCTGCAAGCCCTCACAGCGGCATTGGCCACAGCTGGTCAGTGCCAGTGTTGGAGATGGTCTGGGCACCAAGTATCCCAGCTCGGTGCCCATGCATGTACAGTGAGCAGGGAGGTCCGAAGCGACCTTATGTCAGCACAGCAGCTGCCTGTCGTCTCTGTGGGCTGCTCTCAGGGCTCTCCGGATGAGGGCAGCAGCTCCTCCGCCCGTCTGCCAGTGACCAAGGCATCCGATGAGGCTGCGGCGACTGGAGAGAAGCCAGCTGTGGAGCTGGCTACTCCCTCCCAGGCGGGGCCACCAAATGCTCTGTGGGCCAGAGCGCGTCCGCCAAGGTCATCGAGGCCAACAGGACAGCACAGTGAGCAGGCTGTCTCAGATGCCAGTGCCAGCAAGGGGACAGCACCTAGACATAGCACCCATAAGCATAAATTTAAGGCACCTGAGGCACACCACGGGTTTCTCACTGGTGCTTTTACACTGGCTCATAGTTGAAGACTTGGCATGAAGTCCAACACCGTTTTTGTTTTGCTTTATGAATTTACTTTTGTTTACTCAATAAATTTTGACATGTTGCCATGCCTCAGGGTAATTCCTTACTTCTGCATGTGTACAGGAAGCCATGATGTTTTGGGTGAGTTGTTTGGCATTGAGCTTTATTGACAAGGCCTTAGTTAATGTTATTATCCAAGCTGACCTAGCATTCAGGTATCGAGTGTGGATCCTGCAGCCCAGGTGCGTGTTGAAGGTCCATCTCTGGTGGGCTAGCTGAAGATTCTTTGGATTAAAGCCTCCCGGGTGTCCCTGCCTCCCTGGAGTAGGCCCGGGTCAGCGTCTACCCCCTCAGCGTTCCCCTGTGCGTGCTCATCCTCAAACTCACTGTTGGACTCATCGTGTGCATCTGGAGCAACTGCGTCTACGTCTTCCTCGTCCATTGCGTCGCCCCTTTCCAGTGCCAGAATGTGGAGACTACGGCATGCAACCACTATCAGTGACACACGATCTGGTGGATATTGTAGTGCGCCCCCTGAGCAGTCCAGGCATCGGAAGCGCACCTTGAGAAGACCGATGGGTCTCTCCACCACAGCCCTTGTGAAGCCGTGGCTCCTATTGTACCGCTGCTCAGCTTCTGTTCTTGGATGGCGGAGAAACATCATGAGCCACCTTCTGAGAGGATAGCCCTTGTCACCCAGCAGCCATCCATCCAGCTGGGCTGGAGCGCTGAAGAGCCTCGGCACCTGGGAGTGTCTGAGGATGTAGGCATCGTGGGAGCTCCCTGGGTACCTTGCACAGACTTGTAGAATCAGCATCCTGTGATCACACACTATCTGCACGTTCATGGAGTGGAAGCCCTTCCTGTTGACGAAGGCACCGGGCTCACCTGCTGGCGCCTTGATGGCCACATGTGTGCAGTCGATTGCACCCTGGACATGGGGGAAGCCAAGAATCGCTGCGAAGCCTCTGGCTCGCTCTGTCTGACTCGCATCGTCCCAGCGGTAGTGGTTGAAAGTCAATGCACGCCTGAATAGAGCGTCTGTCACCTGATTGACACAAGTGTAGACAGCTGATTCGGAGACTCCGCAGAGATCACCCACCGACTCCTGGAAAGAGCCAGAGGCATAGAAGTTGAGGGAAGCTGTGACCTTTAGAGCCACTGGCATGGCGTATCCACCCATACAGTTTGCGGAGATCTCAGGGTCTATCATCTGACAGATGGAGGTGACTGTCTCCCTTGAGAGGCGGAGCCTCCTTTGGCACTGGACCTCAGGCATATTGAGATAGCTGCTTTGCCGCCTGTAAACCCTGGCAGCAGGATATTGGCGTCTTCTGCGGCCCCTTCTGCCTTGCACTTCCTGTTGGCCCTGCACCCGTTGTGCCGGCGCCTCTCCTCCCAAAGGTGCCTCCCCTGGAGGCTGAATGTGGACTCCTGGCCTCCTCCCACTTCTGGCCCTCCCTTCCTCCTCAGAGGAGGTGCCTCCAATGGAGAGCACAACTCCCATTCCCAGGCTAAGGGAAGGCTTCCTGAAAGCGGCAGGCCCCAGAAATGATTTCTACTGTAGAGTCCTGCCCAAGGCTTTTACTCCTGTCCTAGCAGCTGGTATGAGTTTTGAAGTCTTCCTGCTCATTTAGGCAAGTAAAAGTTACTTTCACACTTAAATACCTCAAACATCACATCTGCGACCCCACTCACCCCTCTTATCCCACCCGTGGATGAGGTTTATACAAGTGTCTCCAACCCGCCTGCCCGTTGCACCCGTGCGACGTCCTAAAGATCGCACGGGCTGTGAAAAATCGAGATCAATTGCTGCCTTAAGGGCCTTAACTGGCCCGTTAATTGACAGCGGGCGTGCATCCAAACTTCTAGCGCCCGCCTTCCCAAATATCGCGATGCCGCATGGTGACGTTGGGCATTCACCCGATGTCACCGCAAGTCATTTTACGCGCGGGCATGCGGGGCCCGCCCCCGCACGCCAATGGGAAAATTCTGGCCATGGATTCTTTAAGTAAGGAAGAACAAAGTAATGTCAACGAATATGACAGTTCTACTTGTTTCAACTTCGGTGATGGTAACACATTAAAGTCACTAAAAAGAATAGTAGTTCCGGGTAAAATAGCAGGTGTGAATCACTTTATCAGTACTGCTGTGGTATTGAGTGAAATACTTTTAATGTTAAGTAAATTAAAAAGTTAATTAAAGTTGTAAAGTTAATTAAAAAGGTCCAAATTAAGTTGGACATGGAGTATGATAAAACAATTGTTTTTCGTAGATCTGTAGATTTGCAATTTACACATTATTGTATTCCTTTAACACCCTTCATCCCCAGAAAGAATGTTAAAGAGGTGTTAACGACAGCTAGGAATAGGGATTTAAAGGAGAAGTAGTAAATTATTACCAAACTACATCAACAATTTGCACATCCCACTGGCCATAGGTTGAAGATTCTACTAAAGGATACAGGGGTACTGGGTGAGGAATACATCAGACTTGTTGAGGATATTAGTGAAAATTGTGATATTTGTAAAAAGTGCAGAACGCCATCGCGACCAGTAGTAAGTCTTCTATTAGCGAGAAACTTTAATGAAACCATAGCGATAGACCTCAAAGTATGGGACAAAGAAAAAAATATTTTCTTCTACATTTTGTAAACGTAGCAACTAGATTTAGTTGTCAACAGTGATTTTTAGTAAAGGCAAAAAAACAATTATCGATAAAATAGTGGAAAGTTGTATAGAAATGAGCTGGGAACACCAGCTAAATTCTTAATAGACAATGGAAGAGAATTTGCTAATGATGAATTCATAAGTATGTGTGAAAATCTGAATATTGGAGCAATGCACACAGCAGCAGAAAATCCTTTTAGCAATGTGATATGTGAGAGAAATCACACCATGATTTATGAAATGTTCCAAAAAAATTTTAGCTGACCAACTGAACTGCAAATTGCCAACTGCCCTAGCATGGCAGTACATGCAAAAAACACTGTCCAGATGGTTGGGGGCTAGAGCCTTTATCAATTAGTTTATGGCAGGAATCCGAAGATACCTTCAATAATGTGGTGCCATTTCATTTGGAGGGGACTACCATTAGTTCAGCTTTTATAGAATATTTGAATGCCATGCAAGCAGGGAGGAGAGCATTTATTAAGTCAGAAGTTTCAGAAAAAAAATCAGGAGAGCTTTGAAGTATCAAATCAGGCCGTCAGGAATTAATTTTAAGTTTGGGGGCATGGCGTATTACAAAAGAGAAGGGCAGAAAGAATGGAGAGGCCCAGGAAAAGTTATGGCACTGATGGAAAACGACAATCTTGCAACATGGTAACCAAGTACATTCCACGCGGCTTACTGGCACTGATTACACAATGATGGAACCTGAACAGGGAATGAAAATTGAAGATGCACCATGCACTTTGTGCACAGATGTGCCAGGCCTGTACGAGAAACATACTGTAGCAGATAACGGGCTAACTGAGAGCAGACCAAGTGACAGTGAAGATCAGGATAGGGCCATTTATGACAACGATCAACTAGGGTGGCATACATGTAAAAGGGGCTAGTGAGTGGAGGGAAGCCACCATACTAGGAAGGGCAGGAAAGGCCACAGGGAAATACAAAAAAAAACTGGCTGAATGTACAAGACAGGGCAGAATATCAGATCTATGGATTGGCAGAAGGAAGTAAAAATGTGGAAAGCCAGGAAACGTAGTGTAAGTTCAGACAGAGAGTCTACTGGTGATCACAACTCAAGGAAAAGATCAAGAAATTGTGAAAGGAAGTCTAGTCGCAGGAGAGACAGGCCTAGTAGTAGTAGTGCAGATGGGGAGAGGAGGTCTAGTAGGAGATTGGTTTAACAAGAGCAAGGACCAAAGAACAATCAAGGAGCGACACAAGAAGTAGGAGCCCTACAATAGAGAAGGTCTAGTGGTTACGAACAAGGTAAACTGGTAAAAGGAGATAAAACAAAAATAACTGAACAGTTGGAAAGAATTTGGCATTTACACAGTCAAAGGATAGCCAGGGTTGTCTCATGGTGGATATGTACGGAGAAAGAACTTCCCGATAGTACATATAAAGCTAACGCCAGCCTTGTAGCTCGAGGATTTGAGGAACAATTGGGCAACCAGGAAGTTACAGCTCCTGTCATGAAGCTACATAAGTATATAATATTTTGGAAAATAATTTTCAATGGCTACAACAAACGAGAAATTTTGAAATTTCTGGGCATGAGTGGATTTTACCGGAAATTTGTACCAAACTTTAGCCAAGTGGTTGCTCCACTGACTAAACTATTAAAAAAAGAACATTAAGTTTCAATGGACACTGGAGTGTCAGAAGTCATTCGATAGTTTGAAAACTGTATTAACTACGACACCAGTGCTGGCAGTACCCAATTATGCCAAGCAATTCAAGTTGGTCACTGACGCAAGCGACATAGGCATTAGGGCTGCACTGTTACAAGAAGATGACACTGGAATTAAAAAACCGATAGGGTATTTTTCACAGAAACTGAATGTACAACAGAGAAGATATTCAATGATCGAGAAAGAGACTTTGAGTTTGGTGTTAGCATTGCAGCATTTTGAAAATTATGTTGCAAACAATTCACCAGAAACAATTGCTTATACAGACCATAATCCTTTGAGGTTTTTGGACAAATTTCGAGACAAAAATGCAAGGCTTTTTGGATGGAGTCTATTGTTACAACCATTTAATCTACATATTATACATATTGCTGGAAGAGAAAATCTGTTCACAGATGCATTACCAAGAGTTTGAAGCTTACATTAAAAAAAAAACCTGGACACTAAACTGCAGTGATTTCTGTTGATACTAAGGACTTGTCTGTATATATATATATATATAGTTATGTTAATGCATGCATCTGGTAATGTAATAGTGTAAGTATAGGAGATAGTATGAGATAGGTTATTAAAATGAAGCCGTCTTTTAGAATTATGACGGTTCATTTTTCGATAAGGAGGGGAATGTCATGAAGCTATTAATGTATATAATATTTTGGAAAATATTTTTCTTTCAAAATAGAGGTTTAATCTGTGGGTATGTCTTAATTGGATTAAAAACAGCTAGTCTGGGTGCTTTGATGTACTAGTTTGAGATGTAAACAAACAGATAGCGTGCATTTGCATTTTTTGAATAAAGCATTCATGAAGTGGGGTGAAAACTTGATGCTTTTCTAACAGCTACCAAGCAATATGTTTGTAGTACTAACAAAATTGGTACAATCTATGGGGTTTCATTGTTAAAAGGTAAAGTTCAAAGAGGTTGTTGATACAATGAGAATTAACATTCAATGGGCCTGGTAGGTACAACTTCAGTAGTTTTCGGGTGTGCAAGCAGAGGCAATGTAAGATCAAAAGGCAGCTCCAAGCCTCCAACTGGCTCCACAGTGAAAAGAACCTGATTTTGAATTCGTAAGGTGAAAATGCTTTGCCTGGTGTTTTGTTAAGTCTATAAGTTGCTATTGCCTTAATGGAGGTTAGTTTGGGAATTTGTTAAAAGTTAGGATAGTAGTAATTTGTAGCCATGTGTACATATATTTTGACCTGTGAAATTAATAAAATGTTTCATTTAATTCAATGTAAAACCTCGAGAACTAGTGGTCTGATTCCTGAGTTTAGTGTCGCACCTCAAACATAACACTTAAAACTATTGGTTATGACAGGTGTTTAAAGTTTCCCTCTGGGATTTTTTAAAATAACTCCATTTTATCAACTGCATCAGTCATAGCAGCTCCCCAATAGCAGGAAAGTAAGTTTGAGGATTTTCCCAGCACTTTTAGCGACATTCTCATGAGGAAATAAATCCATGTATATCAAAGCAGTATTTTTGTAAGGGGAACAATTTCAAAGAGAAGTATTCGTAAAGACTCCGAAAGAAGCTGGGGATATAGCAGGGAAATTATGGAGGCTAAATAAGTGTGTTTATGGGTTAAACAATGCATCCAGGGTGCGGTATTTTTCAGTTAGGTCCGTTCTACTAAAAGCTGGTTGTCTTCAGCGAAAAGAAGATCCAACAATGTTTTATTGGTACAACGAAGGAAAACTAACAGGCATTTTCTGAATGCACGTAGATGATTTTCTGTGGGGGGGGATCTGCGACATATGAAAAATTGGTGATAGATAAAATTATAAAGGAATTCAAAATTGGAAGTCGGATTTCTGGAGCTCTTAAGTATATAGGGTTAGACATTACACAGACTAAGTTGCGAATATCCCTAACTCAACAGTCTTACCTAGAGAATGTTAATAGGATCCCGATAAATTGGGGCAGATCCTCACAAAAGAAAGGCTTTACAACCAAAGAAGCAGCGGATCAATTAAGAAGCTTAATTGGGCAATTGAACTGGTTATGCACACAAACCAGGCCAGATGCATGCTATGATGTATTAGAATTGAGCAACATGCTGAAATATGTTACTGTTGGGGAAATGCTAAAAGCAAATAAGACATTGAAGAAATTAAGTTCAGAAGAATGTACACTCAGATTTCGAGACCTGGGTGACACAGAAGGGATGAAATTAGTAATTTTTAGTGACATCTCACATGCTAACCTTCCCAATGTTATTCAAGAAGGGTTCATTATCGTTTTAGTGGGAAGAAATGATAAATGTTATCCATTAGCATGGAAATCAAAAAGAGAAAGAGTAATTAAAAGCATCTTAGCTGCAGAAGCACTTGTGCTGGTAGAAGTGGCAGATATGGCTATGTATTGCTGAAAAAGAGACATGTCAAAGTTTTTCATCTTGAACTCATCAGGATACTTCACAAGAATACCAATATAAGGGGAAAAAACAATTTATACTGTATGTGAAGAGAGTGCTGAGTCAGCAAATGGCTGTCACTTATTTTGTTTAGCTGAAACAGTTCCTTCCATCTTGCTAGCCTATTCACCAATTTTCCACTTAAGGAAGCCATAGATATTTGTGCTGCAGAACTGTATAATGGCGATCTAGGCCCATCACCATTGTGTGAATCAGTATTCACTGAGCTTATGAACTCTGCAAATGAGGAATTGGGTTCAATTTTAATGACACCATGCATGCCCAAATAGATGGTGTTGCCATGGAATCCCCTCTAGCCCTAGCTCTCTCAAACATCTTTGTTGGGTTCCATGAAAAAAGTGTCTTTGATGGAATGACACCTAACTTCCTACCCCTCGCATATTTCCGATATGTGGATAATATATTCGCTATATTTAAATCTGCAGCTGCATGTTATAATTTCCTTACATGTTTTAGCGGGCTCCATCCTGCACCCAAATTCACCTTTGAAACGGAGCAGTCAAATAAACTCCCCTTTCTTGACATACAAGTAGCGAAATCTGCCAAGGGGTTCTCTACCAGTCTACCGCAAGCCTACCTTTACTTATCAATTTATGCATTGGGATTCTTACAGTTTCACATGCTATGAGATTTGTCTTATCAGCAACCTTGTAAATAGGGCCCGATCCATTTTCTCACCATGCAAGCTTGATGCTGAAGGGTGCATCAAAGGCATCCTGCGAGATAATGGCTACCCTGATCAGATCATTTCACGCTGTATATCACGCAAACTCATGAACAGGCCTAAGGCCATCACTTTTGGCCCTGAAAAGTGCCCAGTCCACCCCAGATTACCCTGGAAGGGCAAGGTATCTCACAAATTTGAGCAACAGATGAATCTAGCTGTTTCACGCTGCTACTTTTCAGTAGCAACACGAGTGGCATTTGCCACCAACAGTATGCTGCCGTAAAGCCAAAAAGATGTTCTGCCTATCACACAAATGGGTAAGGTGGTATATGAATTTCAGCACCAATGTGATGCTAGGTATGTAGGCTGTACTTCTCAAAGACTGACGATCGTAACAAACAGCATGTCCCAGCCACTGTTCGCAACCGGCAAAATAAGGACTGTACCCTACCAGTCTGTGCTTGCAAAGCTCAAAGCACAGTGTCCAACATTAGATGTGATTCTGCAATTGGGCAACATTTGCTAAATAATCCTCAATGTGCTAAGAATTATGCTGACAACTAATTTAAGATCGTCAGTCAGGCTCGCAGTGCGGCGCATTTACATGTACTGGAAGCTACATATATTGATGCACAGGGCCTGGTTTTTTGTAGGCAGAAAGAACATGTACACACATTATGCCTGTTTCAGCTAAACAAACTAAGTGACAGCCATTTGCTGACTCATTCTTCAGGACAATGCCTTGACCAATCAGAGTCAAGTTGCCTAGTTTAAATTTCAAACAATGTTTGGCAGTTAACTGTCATTCACTATCACTGATGCATTATCCATGGCAACGCCTCTACCAATCTCAATCCCCTTGCCAACCAATCAGCACTCTCTTCAAATACAGTATAAATTGTTGTTTTCCCCCATACTGGTATTCCTGCAAAGTGGCCTGATGAGTGCAAAATGAAAAACTTTTGCATGTCTCTTTTTTCAGCAATACTCAAGTTCTGTACTACCAAATGACTATATGGCTATGTACTTATTGAGTATTTTAAAGGAACTCCTATTTAATTGGCAACCAGGATAAAATGTGCCTGTCGAATGCTACACAGGTAATCATGCGCTCTGGGACAATATCCATTTGACAGAGTTTTACGGAAAAGAGGTTGAGGATTGATCTTATAAGTATAAAAAAAACGTTGCAAATGAAGGAGATTTCAGAAATAAAATGGGCTTGTTCAAAGAAATTGTGGGATATCCTCGAAGAGGGACGCCTTGTGTTATAATAGGTTATCAGAAAACAGAAATGTTTATGTTATAACCGTATTAAAGTTTTTTCTACTTTCAAGATGGGGGGGATATGGAATATGTTAAAGATTGATTTATAAGATAACATGTATTATCATTTTGCATCTTTTCTTATGAATATTTTTTGTTTGCATTGTTAGGAAATAGAGATAGTTTAATTAAACTATATATGTATTTGGGTGTTAGGAATAAGGTATATCTTTCAGTTCAATTTATATATTTTTTTCTATTTGTAGTTTAAAAGGTGAAACCTGGGATCTCGTTTCATTTTTGAGTGGATACAGCAGGTCTAAAGCTCTGTTTGTGTACCAGCATTTCTAATGAGTTTTACAACTCCTAAAGACAAGTTAAAGTGAACAAGAGTAGAGAAACTGTGCTGATGCCTAGCAACAGGGGTCCAGAGAGGGAGGCCCCACTCTCTCACACACACACACACAAACCAAAAAAACTAGAAGAAGCAGTCTGAGTTCAGTTGGAAGCAGTTGCCAGCAGAAGCAGGTTTAAAGAATGAAATCCCCAAATTCTGGGGAGTGGAACAGGAGAAAGTCCCAAGAAGACCTTCTAGCCCAAGGAAGAATAGGAACCTGGAAAAGGTCCTGTTAAGAGTGAGGAGCATAGGAAGGCTCCAAGCTTAAAGTTAAAGGGAGAAAGCTACAGGTAGCAAATTTAAAGCGATATAAAGGCTTGCGAGAGGCCAGAAAGGTCCAAAAAAATGGCTGAAGGTCTGTAACTCTTTGCTATGGGCATGTGAAACAGTGGTATACTGTTGACAGCTGAGTCAGTGAGAGAGAATGCATGGAAGAAAACTTGAATGCATGTGGTGATCCAGGGGAGAGGAACATCAGGAGATTTTAAAACCCTGGAGGTGGACCCTCGCGGAAGGTGTCTGAGAGAAAGCGTCAGTTTGGGAGAAGATTCCAAAGCGAGTTCTTGGAGAGTAGAGATTGGAAACCCTCATGTGAAAGACTGAGTTCAGTGCGGCTGGTTGGCTCACTGTGTGACAAGTGTCTGGGGGAAACTGGTGAGAAATTCATAGCATCTGTTTGTATTGACATCTGTCACTTGGGGCAGAATTTTCCCGTTGGCATGCGGGGGCGGGCCCCGCACGTCCGCGCATAAAATGACACGCGGTGACGTCAGGCGAGTGTCCCAACGTCACTGTGCGCCATCATGATATTTCATTGGGTGGGCACGCGATGATATCCGCTGCGCACCCACCATTAATTGATAGGCCATTTAAGGCCCTTGACTCACCAATCGACGCCGATTTCTCGGCACCCGTGTAATCTTCGGGTTGGCGCACGGGCATAACGGGCAGGACACATTTGTATAAACCTCATCCACAGGTGGGATAAGAGGGTTCACTGGGATCGCGAGTACGCTCTCTCAAGTACCAATTTTTGAACGTTATTGAAACTTGCCTGTGTGATCTGCAATACTTCAAAATGCATAGCAACTGCTTTGTCTGGACTCTTAACCTTCAGGTCAGCATTCTGCAGCGAGGAGTCTTTTTTGGGCCTGCAGGTTTCAGGAAGCCTTCGCTTAGCCAGGGAATGGGAGCTGAACTGTCCACTGGAGGCACCTATTAAATGGCATAGTGGGTTTGAGAGGCCTACACTTGTATTTATTTCTTATGCCTCTGCCCTGCCTTAGCTCATCTGTTGTTGAAACCCTCATCCTTACCTTTGTTGCCTTGAAACTTGACTGTCCCACTGCACTTCTTCCCAACCTCCCATCTCATGTCCTAAATAAACTTAAGGCTATCCAAAATGTTGGTGTTCAATTCCTTGCCTTCACCAAATTCCATCAATCCTGTGCTTGCTGACTTAAGTTGTCTTCTAGTTAAGCAAGAGGTGATTTTAAAATTCTCACTTTTGTTTTCAAATCCCTCCATGGCCTTCCTGTTCCCTATCTCTGTAATTTTCTCCAGCCCTCCAGTACTTCAAGATAGCTGTGCTCCCCTAATTCTGGCCTCTTGCACATTCCCAATTTTCATCGCTTCACCATTAGTGGCAGTACCTTCAGCTGCTGAGGGCCTACGCACTGAAACTCACTCCCTAAATCTCTCCACCTCTCTTTTCTCTTTAAGATGCTCCTTAAAATCTACCTCTTTGACTAGGCTTTTGGTCGCCTATGCTTATGCAACTAGATATAAAATTTTGTTTAAAAGTGTTCCTCTGAAGTGTCTTGGAAAGTTTTACTATATTATAGGTAGTATATAAGTGCAAATTGTTGCTGTTGAGGTGCATTGTGCCTGGAAAAAGTGGTGGGTGCTTTTTGAAAAGCAAATTTGGGCTTTAATCTGAGGAACATTTGAACATGCAAGATAGCAAGCACCAAGGTTTTGTTACAGTACACTGAAAGTCTTGGTGCAAGGAAGAAGAAGAGACTCTCAGCAATGAGAAAGGGATCCCTTTAGACAGTGAGAAGTAGTAGCATACTAGTAACAGTACTCCCACCCCTGTAACTCTGCTAGTACCCTGTAACTCTGCTAGTACCCTTGCTGTTGCCTATCAGCCAGCCAATCCAGACTCCTGCAGCCCAGAATGAGATGGTGCAATTTGAAGCCTGGCCGCTAGGCCCAGGGGCGCTCCAGGTCATCCTCTAAGTCCATCTGTTGCCTCCTCAATTGAAGATCAGCTGCTTTCCGTCACTTGCAGTGCAGTCACTAGGGAAGCATCCTGAAGCAGCACTATGTCAGTGGAATTCCCAAGCCTGGTTGTGAAGATACTGAGACAAGGATGCTTTGGTGGAGACTGTTTATTACTTGTCACAAAGCTGACTTCCCCACTCTAACCCCAGACCCCCAGTCCTGGCTGAGTCTTCTTTATATACACATCTGAGTATAATTAACTCATCAATACCTAACACCTGTTCATCTTATTACCTTAAACTACTAGGTATTTAACATTCATCACCAGAACCTACTCAATACTAACAGATTCCTCTCTTTTTTAAATTGCTGTTATGATCCCAGCTGTTGTCTCTTTGGACCTTTTGACTTTTCCTAAGCCTTTTCTTTTTGGGCTTGAAGCCTTTCTCTGCTCCTCACTCTTAACTTCACTTAACAGGATCTTTCCAGTCCTGTTTCCTGTCCTTCTTTTGACTCGGGGGTCTTGCTGGGATTTTCTCCTGTTCCACGGCCCTGGATTTGGGACTTTCTTCTTTAGCTTGGAACTGACTATCTGTCCCTTCTAGGTTGCTTCTGCTTGGCAGCTGTCTTTGAACTAAACTCAAAACTGCTGTTTCTTTGGTTTTTCTCTGTGTGTGTGTGTGTGTGTGTGTGGGTGTGTGTGTGGGTGTGTGTGTGTGTGTGTGTGGGGGTGGGTGGGTGGGTGGGGGGGTGGGTGGGTGGGTGGGTGGGGCCTGCTTCTCTGGACCCCTGTTGCTGGGCAGCACCACAGTTTTTTCTACTCTTGTGTTTGCCTAACTTCTCTTAGAATCATAAAACTCCTTACTCACTTACTTAAACTATCTCTATTTCCTAACATTAACACAAATCACATACCAATATAATTGCATTAATTTAAGTTTTAGTTTCAGACTTATGCACTCTCAAACTCAGTGTGAAATTCCATCATCATATGATCACTCTGCAGAAATGTAGTCTTGTGCATAAAGTCCCAAGGTCCTCCCAGCTTTAACAGGATCTCTTCATCCAGGGTCCTTTTAAAACAAAGTCCCGTCACTCACTTTCTGAGCATAATCAATTGGACTTCCAGTAGCAAGGCACCCTCTGGTGACTCCTTGGCCTGTAACTCTCCACAAGCCTCGTCTCGTCAAACAAGGTATCCATCTTCAACAGCACAATGCTTGGTGATTAAACCAAAAAGAGCTATTTTCTTCCACTTGCCATAGCAGCACCTCTTCTTCCCCTGTGGGTCCTCTTCCCAAAATCTCTTTGTCCAACTGACTCTGAGGGCGAATTGTCCCAGATTTGCACTAAGTGCAGTATGGGGCGAGAAAAAGGACATTTTACCCAGCAACCACAATGGCAGCTTTTCATGCCATATCGCCCCATTCACACCTCACTCATTATGCATTCCCAGGAAACACACTAGGTTCCTGGCGGGGCCTCTGATTTGCCGTCACCTCAGGTCTTCAGTAAACCAGGCGCCATGTTAAAAGTCCGTCCCTACACAAGGAATAGGAAGATGCTGGGAATTGATGGCTGCTTCCCCAGATTTGCTACCCCAGATTTAGCGATGCCTCCCTCAGGCGATGACTGGATGCAGTGGTCGTCCACCGCGAAGTCCTCTGGTGGCAGAGCTGATCAGCACCAACACCCTGCAAAAAAGGACAGCCACCCAGTGCCGAAAAGTGATCAATGATCTCCTCCTTTCCACCAGCTTACGTAACTCTTCTCATCACTCTCAGCTCACATGCTCACAAACCCATCATACATCCACAGGGATCTCATTCACTGCCAGTTCCAGGGACATCACCACTCTCTCTCTCACACACACCTTCATTTGCCCTGCGGATCATGTCCTCATCCCGTCCATGGCATCACTCACCAGCCACAAACATGCCTGACATCCTTATTATCTGCCCTAGCAGGCATCCTGCTTACACTCGCTCCATCTCCATTCATGACCTGGACTGTTCCTGTGCTGACGGTGAGGCCGGTGGTGCTCAACCAAGTGAGGGTCCAGCCGTGCAACATCCATCAGACAACCATGCTGTGAGTCACTTCCCATTCCATAGTCCTCTACTATGCACTAATTATCTCTCATCTTCACAGTCACGTCTGGGAAGCAGCCGAGGGGGTCCAGGACCCAAGTCCTCAACTCAATCCTGAAGAAACCTCAGAAGAATCTGATGACGCCCTCATTGAAGACCCGTCACAGCGCTCACCCACACCCTCCAGAAGTGTGCAGAGGCACACACCCCAGTGGGGCCTAGTTCTAGAGTAGCCTTGGGGTCACAATCTGGTGAGCCTTGGGGTCACAATCTGGTGAGCACATCGCACTGTCTGATCCACGGCAGTTGGCAGCAGGGACTTCCCAGGTTTCCAGCATTCGGAGGATTGCTGGAGGACAGAAATCTGCTGACTCTGAGTCAAGTGAGGAGCATTTGGACTCAGTCATACCTCAGTTGTTGGAGCGCAAAGGAAAGCTCGGGAACATCGGGAAGGGATGTTCGCTGCACTCCTCAGATTGCAAGGCACGATGCAGGAGTCCATCCACCGTCAGTCTGGGGCGATAGTACCAGCATGCCAACGCACCAAGGTCAGTACTGGTAGGATGGCGGCTGCCATGGAGACCTTGGTCTAGGACATTGCTCTTGCACTGCTGCGTGGGTGGAGCTCCAACGCTGATGCCACAGTTGGCCTCCAACAGTGTCAATGCGAGATGGGTGCGAGGCAGCTCAATCTCACTCCAACTTGCCCTTTTCCTCCAGGAATCAGACAGGGGCCCTCAGGCGCACATAGGGAGGAGGTTCAGCAGGTGCACCCCTCGGGGCCATCCACCCAGGTGACTCCAGAAGTGTGTCAGGCCCATCCAAATCCCCTCTTCCTGTGAGCCCAGCAGCTCCAGCTCCGCAGGCCGAGGAGGGTGCCACTGCCACACAGCAAGACCCTGAAAGCAGGCCAGGGCCCTCCAGGTCTCAGCCCTCCAGAAGACATCTGTCAAGATCATCACAGACAGAGAGTAACAGTCAGCAGCTACCTCCACCTTCACTGTGGAAGTCGGGAGAGCACCAAATCATAGCGGCAGGGTTACGAAGGTTAAGAAGATGTAGTTGCACAGCCTAGGTACGGGTGTTAATCACTTGTACATACCGTTCACTATTGTAAATAAACTCCCAAGAATATCTCCATGCTTATGGCTCCTCGATCTGATGTGCAGCTTTCATGCCACTCAGGTGTGAAACCTTGGTCCCTGCACAAGATAAAGGCAGGTGACTCAGTGCAGGGCCTCTTTCCTGTGCTTTGTGCAACCTTTCCAGCACACTGATGGTGCGCCTGCACAGTCACTGTACACATCAGTCATGCCTGCACCTTGATGGGGCTTATCATTGCTTCCAGAATGTCCTGGGCCGGCGGCTAAGATTTCTATCATTCTCTCTGTGTCCTCGCAACAC
This sequence comes from Cetorhinus maximus, assembly GCF_964194155.1. Classification (NCBI taxonomy): domain Eukaryota; kingdom Metazoa; phylum Chordata; class Chondrichthyes; order Lamniformes; family Cetorhinidae; genus Cetorhinus; species Cetorhinus maximus. Next base: position 35,098,267 of record NC_135892.1, on the reverse strand, counting down.
CTTTGAGGGGCATACCACCCCATCTCATCAGCATCTGTGTCCAATGACAGCATGGTCCTGATGGGTTCAGCTCACAAAGGATGCCATATCATCAGAAGTTAAAGTTTCCCTTCTGCATCTCCATGATATGACCTTGTTCACAGAGCGCTAGCGATCTGCCATCAGCCAGACAGCAGTCAAACGTTCACAGATACAATGTGAGGATCTATCACTGCATGTCGTCATCATCCCCCACAAATCTAGCAGCTATGAGGGCCTCCCGAGTACACCTGCCTCATCTGTCACGTGTGATGGCCTCATTGCCATCATCCTCGCCTTCAAGGACTTCCTCACCCTCATCCCCATTCACATCTTCCTCATCGGAGGAGCCATGCAGCTCCTCCATCTCCTCCACAGCTAGCTCCTCCTGCCGTTGCTGCGCCAGGGAGTGAATGGCACAGCAGGCGACAACAATGCATAACACTCACTGTGGACTGTATTGCAGGGCTCCACTGGACCGGTCCAAACACCGGAACCTCATTTTCAACACCCGAAGGTTTGCTCCACCAAAGTGCGAATTGCAGCATGAGCCTCATTGTACCTTCTCTCTGAGTCCACTGCACGGGCATCATCAGCCACATCCTCTGCGGGTAGCCCTTGTCCCCAAGGAGCCAACCCTGCAGTCTCTCTGGACCCTGGATCTGAGATTTACTGAGAATATAGGAGTCGTGGACACTCACTGGGAATCATGCATAGACCTGTAGGATGTATTTGTGGTGGTCGCACACCTGCTGAACATTCAGCAACTGGAAGCACTTGCAGTTGACGTAGTTGGCTGCTGGTTGCCACGGAGATCTGAGCAAGTGCAATCAATGGCACCCTGCACCTGTGGGAAACCTGAGATCTGCGCACATCTCAGAGCTCTTGCTTCCTGGCACTCCTAATCCCGGGCGAAATGCACAAAGTTGTGTGCCTTCGCGAATATGAGGTCTGTGACCTCGTGGATGCATTTGTGTGTGGAGACTTCCGATATCCCACAGAGGTCACCTGTGGAGCCCTGAAAGGAGCCACTGGTGTAAAAATTGAGTGCCACAGTCACTTTCACAGCCACTGGCAGTGGATTCCCTCCATGTCCTCGGGTCTAGCTAGGTGCCAACCAGTTCACTGTGGCTCTTCAGCTGCATGTGTGAGAGCCCCAGCCACCCCTTGTTCTCGAGGGTGCTGCTCCTCCCTCTGCCCAGCCAGGCACCTCCATTTCCCTCTTCTCCTTTGTCTCCGCTCCCTGTAAACCATGAGGCATACAGCTAGGTCACCAGGGTCAATGCTCCTGACGTACTCCTCCTACAGGATGAAAGAGACACGTGAGTTAAGCATGGGTGTACTAAGAACCTCTCTTGGCTAAGTCTGAAGGCCCCTTAGCACATGCTGGCGAGTGCTCTCCGCGACTTGGATGGGCAGAGTTTAGTACGCTGCTTGGCTGCCCGAAACCCAGCCCAACTCCGCCCCACTCCACCTGGCCAATTGGCGGCAGCTTTGCCCATTGGACTGGCATGCTGTGCTCTGCAAATGAACTATCTTGGCTCAGTTAAACAAAATGTATGTCCCTTATAGTCCGAAGTGGGAGAATTTTTAGTAGAGAACAAGGAAATGGCAGAACAACTAACAACTATTTTAGTTCTGTCTTCATGGAGGAAGACACAAATAACTTCCCAGAAATGTTAGGGAACTAACAGTCTAGTGAGAAGGAGGGATTGAAGGAAAATATTATTAATAAAACAATAGTGCTGGAGAAATGAATGGGACTGAAAGCTGTTAAATCCCCAGGGCCTGATAATCCACATCCCAGGGTACTAAAGGAGGTGTCCATAGAAATAATGGATGCATTGGTTGTCATCTTCCAAAATTCTGTACATTCTGGAACAGACCCAGCAGATTGGAGGATGGCAAATGTAACCCCACTATTTAAAAACAGAGGGAGGGAGAAAACATGGAATTAGTGACCGGTTAACCTAACATCAGTAGTAGGGAAAATGCCAGAGTCTATTATAAAGGATGTGATAACAGGACATTTAGAAAATATCAACTAGATTAGATAAAGTCAACATAGATTTATGAAAGGGAGATCATGTTTGACAAACTTACTGGAGTTTTTATGAGCAAGTAACTAGCAGAATAGATAAGGGAGAACCAGTGGATGTGGTGCATTTGGATTTTCAGAAAGCTTTTGATAAAGTCCCATATGAGGTTAGTGTGTAAAATTAAAGTGCATGGGATTGGGAGTAATATATTGGCATGGACTGAGAATTAGTTAACAGACAGGAAACAAAGAGTAAGAATAAATAGGTCTTTTTTGGAGTGGCAGGCAGTGACTGTTAGAGTACCACAAGAATCAGTGTTTGAGCCCCAGCTATTCACAATAGGTATAAATGATTTGGATGAGGGAACCGAATGTAATATTTCCAAGTTTTATGACGACACAAAACTAGGTGGTAATGTGAGTAATGAGGATGTTAAGAGGCTTCAAGGTGATTTAGACAAATTGAGTGAGTGGGAAAATACATGGCAGATGCAGTATAACGTGAATAAGTGTGAAGTTATCCACTTTTGTAGGAAAAACAGAATTGCAATGTATTACTTAAGTGGTGATAGATTGGGAAATATTGATATACAAAGGGACCTGGGTGTCCTTGTACACCAGTCACTGAAAGCAATCATGCAATTGCAGCAAGCAGTTAGGACGGCAAATGATATGTTGGCCTTCACTGCAAGAGGATTTGAGTACAGGTACAAGGATGTCTTACTGCAGCTGTACAGGGCCTTGGTGAAACCATACCTAGACTATTGTGTGCAGTTTTGGTCCCCTTACCCAAGAAAGGATATATTTGACATAGAGGGAGTGCAGCGAAGGTTCACCAGACTGATTCTTGGGATGGCGGGATTGTAGTATGTGGAGAGATTGGGTCAACTAGACCTGTATTCACTGCAGTTTAGAAGAATGAGAGGAGATTTCATTGAAATGCATAAAATTCTGACAGCGCAGGACAGATTGGATGCAGGGAAGACGTTTCCTCTAGCTAGGGGTGGTCCAGATAAAGGGGTCACAGTCTCAGGGTACTGGGTATGCCATTTAGAACTGAGATGAGAAATGGCTTCAGAGAGTGGAGGCCAAGTCACTGAATATATTTAAGAAGAAAATAGATAGATTTCAAGACTCTAAAGGCGTCAAGGGGTATGGAGATCGAACGGGAGTATGACCTTGAGATAGAAGATCAGCCATGTTCATATTAAATGGGGGAGTAGGCTCGAGGGGCCAAATGACCTACTCCAGCTCCTATTATTTGTTTCTAAGTTTCTAAATATCTTCAAATCACCTTCCTGCATTCTCGGCTTCTCAGCTTGATGACAGCTTTTCCTCACTGCCTTATATTGAAAAGAAAATCACTTAGTGGCTTTATGGGCAGAATTTTCTGTTTGGTGGGGGGGGGGCGGACCGAGAGCGGGCACGGACAGGCGTGGGTGGGTGCGGACCTAATCGCCACCCACGACTGGGTCCGTGCCACCATTTTACGTGGGCAGGCCAGTTAAGGCCCAGCGTATTTCCCAACTCCCGAGGATAGCGGGAGTGTGCGGGCGGCGGTGTGCGTGCACAGAGCACCGGGTCTAATAGCGACCAGGCAGTCTGTTTAAAAGAAGGCCTTGCAGCCTTTTGTAGGCTGCTCACAATGGCCAGTGCTAGGCCACAGCAGGGAGGTTCGGGTGAGCAGGCCAAGCTGGAGGGTAGGCCAGCGGGGAGCCAGTGAGCCCCTCGTTTTTCTGATGACTGCCTTGCTGCCCTCCTTGAGGAGGTGGCAGCATGGTGGGAGGTGTTGGTCCCCCAGGATGGGAGGAGGAGGCCCCCCCCCACATGACGAAACGTGCCTGGGAGGAGGTGGTGAGCTCCCGCAACGTGGTGCGGCGCACCTGGACCCAGTGCCGCAAGCGCTTCAACGATTTGTTGCGCTCTGGCAGGGTGAGTACCATGTATTTTACATTAAAGATACATTACAATTCCTGATTTACAATACAAAACTTTAGCATTGGTGTGAAGCAAAATCAATTCACGCCAAAGCCACCATCCTACTGGAAGACATACCCTCAATAATAATGTCTATCAAGCGGAACTAGTAGATAGACAAGCAAGCACATACGCTAACTCAATAAACTGTGAAGGAAAATATACTCTTAAATGTTAATGAACTTTCTGTGTGCCATCCTTCCTGGATAAAATTAATGGCTGCCATTCAGTGGTAATCTGATAAAGTCTAAAAGAAGTTAATCTCTAATTTATAGAGCATTACAATCAGGTTTAATTTAAATGTGTTTGATAATAAATTTCAGTTGGATTAATAAATACACTTCCATGCATTGAAGTTTTTACAATTGAGGGAATATGAATATGTCCATTTTCAGGACATAAAAACACTGGAGAAAATGGAAAAAAGATTTATAAGGATGGTATCAGACTGAGTCATTGTGGCATAATGCAAGATCTTAGCATGTTGTTCCATTTCTCTCTCTGCTGTCTTCTCTGTTGGGGAGGTGTAAATAAAATTAGTTCAGCATGGCTGTTTGCAGTTAGTTGTTAGTGTTAGCCTTATTTAGTGCAACACACAACAGAAAGATGACGACGAGGCTAGAATGGAATGTTCTTTTACCTTTTCATTCCGTTTGAGAAATTAAGAGTTGAAGAATATTAAGAACATTGTGACACATTTTTGGAACTCCTAAAGCTGGGGAAGTCTGAGCAATTTGAAAGATTGCTCCATGTGCACAATTTATTCAGGTTCACAGTGATCAGCACATAATTGATAAAATGGCACCAAAGGCATTTTTTGGGACAATGGGGGAATTCAAAACTAACAAAGAGAACTGGTTAATAACGAACAAAGGTTGCACATTTAGCTGAAAGCAAATAAAATAAGAAATGTTTTCCTCATCATGATGGGGCCAGGTGCTTTAGAGAAGGAATCTAAACAATATTGGTTGTGAGATCCCAGTACTGTAGACTATTTGGAAATTAATGAGATTCTTGACTTACATTAAAGCACGAGTAAGAATGAGATCGCACTGAGAGTTGCATTCTATGAAAGGAAGCAGCTGCCAAAGTGAGACTGTTGCAGGTTACATTCTTGAATTAAAGAAACTCTCTCACCGCTCTGGGTATGGTACAAACTTAGAAATCAACATTAGGGACATATTCATAGGAAGCTTAAAGAACAATAAAATCTAAGCTAAGCTCTTTTGCAAAGGCAATAAGTTGACATAGAAACAAAGGGCTTAGGGGCAGGAGTAGGCCATTCACCCCTTCCAGCCTGCTCTGCCATTCTACAAGAACATGACTGAGCTGATTGTGGTCTCAACACAACTTTCCTGTCTGAAGGAGGCCTGCGACGAGGCCACAGCCATGGAAATGGCAGAAAGAGATAGTGGAAATTTGGAAAGGAGTTATTTTTGTGAGCCTGATTTCATTGAGATCCTACCGTTACCTTGGTAGCCACCAACAATTTAAATGCCCCAATTTCCAGTTTTTCCTTCTCTTGCATCACTGCCTAGACCAGCATTGGCTGTCCATCCCTAATTGCCCCTAAGAAGGTAATGGGGAGCTGCCTTCTTGAACCGCTGAAATCCATGTGGTGTACGTACTCCGAGTGCTGTTAGGGAGGATGTTCCAGGATTTTGACCTAGTGACAGTGAGGAAACAATGATATAGTTCCAAGTCAGGATGACTTGTGGCTTGGATGGGAACTTGCCATGGTTTATCACCACATATCAACTTATACTTTGTGAGTAGTTTCACTATGATACTTTTGAACTTCTCTGGAAGATCACGCAACACTCTAAATGATCTAACACCACTGTATTGGCTACTTTTGCAAGTCGGGGTTCGATTGGAGAATCTTCTAGCTCTGCTTCATTCGTATGTCCATATTCTCTTTTCCATTAGTATGTCCATATTCTCTTTTCCATTTTTTCATAACTAAAAGCACATTTGCTGGTGGACTAGTTTGTTGTTCATAGTAAGGTTTTAGCATATTTATATGATATACATGTTGGCATTTCCTTCTATCTGGGGTATTAATCACATAATTTACTGCACTGAGCTTCCTTTTAACATAATAAGGACCACTAAATTTAGCCATCAGTGGCTCACCCAGCAAAGGTGATAAAACCAACACTTTATCCCCGGGTTGAAAAGATTGAGCTTCCGCTCTCTTATCCACATGGTCTTTCATCATTTGTTGGGATATCTTAAGAGGCTTACAAGCTATAGTGCAAGCTTTTGACAGCCTCTCTCTAAAGTTGGACATCTAATCAAAAACCATGATTTCTTCTTTCTGGGCCATGATTCACTCTTCGATTAATTTAAGTGGGCCCTGCATTTTGTGCCGATAGACCAACTCAAAAGGACTAAATCCCGTTTATTAGTGCGTCTCTTATGGCGAATAACAAAAATGAAACTCCTTTATATCCCAATCTTCAGGATGTCCGAGACAATAGGCCCTGGCCGTGGTTTTTAGGGTTTAATGGAATCTCTCCAAAGCCCCTTTTATTCTCTACATTATCAATTTTCTTGACTCTAGCCTCTTCTGCCTTCTCCCTAAAGCTAGATTATTTTCTGTTCCTCCAGTTTCCCTGTGAATTTACAAGTAGAGATCTACTGCTCCCTATAGCTGCCTATGTGATATATCATACCCATCTGCCCGAATTGCCATTGCTCATGCCTCAGAAACCTTATGGTCTTCCAGGTGTAACCTAATAACTATTGGGATGCTATTTTGAAATTTTTCCAGTATCACTAGCTCCCTTATATTCTCAAAATTTTCTTCTAACTTCAGTGATTGAAACCGTCAGTTCCACAGCATTTTTTACCTAGCAAATTCTACAAATGTTTTATTCGGCCTTTTCTTTAAAGTCCAAAATTTAAACTGATATGCTTCAGGGACAGGCTCATGAATATTAAGTACTACAGCTTTAACTATCTCATAATCTGAAGATTGTTCTTCTGAAAGGCTAGAATACACATCCATAACCTTCTCAACCAATAGGCTTTGCAAAATGACAGTATGAGAGTCCATGTTTGGCCACTTTAGTTGGTTAGCCGCCTTTTCAAATCAGATAAAATATCTCTCAACCCCATCTTCAGTGAATTAAGGCAATAGATGAAGTTTCTTTGTTATATCAAAACTCGGATGGGTCTTGATTCCTCATCCAAACTTCTAGACTCTCTTTCACTCCTTATCCTAAGCTTTTCTCTAGCCAGTTCATACTGTTTTGTTTCTTCCTCTCTTTGAAGCTCAAACTTTTGCATTTCCATTTCTTTTGCTCATTCTCTTTCTTTTTCTTTCTCCTCTTTCGTCAACTCAAGCTTTGTCGTTTGCATTCCTTTATTCCATCTCAAGTTGCTTCATTTCTTTTTTCTTTTCAAGTCCAAGCTGCTTCACCTGCAACTGAATTCTAGCTGATTCAACTGAATTGCTATCTGGATTCACTTTTGCTTCTTCCAATCTCAGATGCTGTGCTATTACCTCAATTATTTCTGCTTTTAATTCTAATTCTACCTTTTCTGCTAATGCAATTAACCTAGCTTTGTTGCAAATTGCTCAGGGATAAATCTTCCCTCTCCAGAAAAGTCTTAGCAATTGACTAGGCTGTTCTGCTTTTTGATCAGGAAAGTAAAATTCACTGTGGAAATCTTATAAACCTTTACCTCAGCAAGTGTCAGCACTTGTATTTGTCTGTGGATCCGAGATCCCGCAAGAGCCCCCAATTTATGATATGATCCTTGGTCAGACTCCGGGACGTGGGGGGAGATCAGTTAGGGACCATTATGTTTTATTTAAAGTAGGTAAAGGTTGAGATTCAAGGCACCTGCTTTTGGAATAAAGCCACAAGATTCCATGAGTTTTGAACAAACAAAAATAAACTTTACTATGCAAGTTCAGAAAGACAAAGCAATTTACAATACATTTCTTATACTCTAACATTCAGGGTAAGTATGAGGTAAATGTGAATTAACAGACAAACTGTTGTCAACACAGCACACTGCAGAGTAAATGACAGATGCAACCAAGACAGAGTCCATGAATTTCTCAAGACTCCATGCTGATATCAGTAAACACCAAGTCAAACAATCACGTTGAAGCTCTGTCTCACAAGAGACAGCTACACTTTCAAAGATCTCCCCTTGAAATTCTCTCCAGAAGTCATTCCCCCTTGGACGGCTTTAATAATGCCCCACCTCGGAGGGTTTCAATCTCACTGTCCGAGACTCCATTTCCCTGGATTTCCGAGTACACTCAAACACTAACTTACAAGCACAATTTCAGATCTGTGACCATGCCAAGCAGAACATTACTGCCCTTTACTTTACCTTTACTTAAAGTCTGCTCCCTGCAGCTCTGTCTTTAACTTAACTTAAATGGGATCTGTTTCTGTCCCCTGTTTCTGTCCATCTTTGTGACACTCGGAAGCTGACTTCCCGAAACTGACTGCCTCCAGAATAGTTACACACTGATCTTTGAACTGTTCTGGTGACCAGCGTGAAACGCACGCTGAAAGGCTCAGCACTGCCGGGGTGGGAGGCGGGAGGGTGACCGCTGTAGTCTGCGCAGGCGCGGGCGAGCATGCACAGAAAGCTCCCTGAATTCGATTCACTCCACGTGATATCAAGAAACGGTTCAGGGCACTAGATACTGCAAAGGCTATGGGCCCTGACAATATTCTGGCAATAGTACTGAAGACTTGTGCTCCAGAACTTGCCGCATCCCTAGCCAAGCTGCTCCAGTACAGCTTCAACACTGGCATCTCCTGGCTATGTGGAAAATTACCCAGGTATGTCCTGCACACAAAAAGCAGGACAAATCCAACCCGGCCAATTACCGCCTCATCAGTCTACTCTCAATCGTCAGTAAAGTAACGGAAGGGGTCAAACTGCATTTGCTTAGCAATAACCTGCTCACTGATGCTCAGTTTGGGTTCCGTCAGGGCCACTCAGCTCCTGACCTCACTACAACCTTGGTTCAAATAAGGACAAAAGAGCTGAACTACCGAGGTAAGGTGAGAGTGACTGCCCTTGACATCAAGGCAGCATTTGACCGAGTCTAGCATCAAGGCGCCCTAGCAAAACTGGAGTCAATGGGAATCAGGGGGAAAACTCTCTGCTGGTTGGAGTCTTACCTAGAACAAAGGAAGCTGGTTGTGGTTGTTGGAGGTCAGTCATCTCAGCTCCAGGACATCACTGCAGGAGTTCCTCAGGTAGTGTCCTAGGCCCAACGATCTTCAGCTGATTCATCAATGACCTTCTTTCCATCATAAAGTCCGAAGTGAGGATGTTCGTTTGATGATTGCACAATGTTCAGCACCATTCGCAACTCCTCAGATACTGAAACAGTCCATGTCCAAATGCAGCAAGACATGGACAATATCCAGGCCTGAGCTGACAAGTGGCAAGTAACATTCACGCCACACAAGTGTCAGGCAATGACCATCTCCAACAAGAGAGAATCCAGCCATCGCCCCTGGATGCTCCAATGGCATTACCAGTACTGAATCCCCACTATCAACATCCTGGGGGTTACCATTCACCAGAAACTGAACTGGACTAGCCATATAAATACTGTGGTACAAGATAAGGTCAGAGGCTAGAAATAGTGCAACAAGTAACTCACCTCCTGACTCCTCAAAGCCTGTCCACCATTTACAAGGCACAAGTCAGGAATGTGATGGAATACTCCCCACTTGCCTGGATGAGTGCAGCTCCTACAACACTGAAGAAGCTGGACACCGTCCAGGACAAAGCGCCGCTTGATTGGCACCACATCCACAAATATTCACTTCCTCCACCACCGACGCACAGTAGCAGCAGTGTGTACCATCTATAAGATGCACTGCAGGAATTCACTAAGGCTGCTTGGACAGCACCTTCTAAACCCACGACCACTACCATGTAGAAGGACAAAGGCAGCAGATAAGTGGGAACACCATTACCTGGAAATTCCCCTCCAAGTCACTCATCATCCTGACTTGGAAATATATTGCCGTTCCTTCACTGTCGCTGGGTCAAAATCCTGGAACTCCCTTCCTAACAGCATTGTGGGTGTACCTACACCACATGGACTGCAGCAGTTCCAGAAGGCAGCTCACCACCACCCTCTCAAGGGCAACTAGGGATGGGCAATAAATGCTGGCCCAGCCAGAGAAGCCCACATCCCGTGAATGAATGAATAAATAAAAAAAGAGGCAGAGAGGTGCCTCAGGGAGCTGAAGAATTTTAAAATCAAAAATAAAGATTTTGAAAATCCCAAAAAAATGTCCCCACATAGGACTCACTCACATGAACACTAATTTAAAAGAAAATATTTTGACATAATTTTTATGTTTATGTCGGAAACCTCATCCCGCCCGTGGATGAGGTTTCCTCAAAAATGCAAAGGTCGCCTGGCCGATTCGTCCGCCTGCCAACCATAAGTTTAGATGGGCAGCGAAAAATATGTCTTAATTAATACTTCAATGGCCTTTACAGGCCTCTGAATCGTCGGCGGATGCACTGCCGACTCTCGCGCACACCCACCAACCGAAATATTGCGCAAGTGCGCGATGATGTCAGGACGCTTGCCCGAAGTCACCGTGCTCTATTTTATTACCGATCAGATCGGGCGCGCGCCCGCCCACGGGACATAAAATTCTGCCCCTTGAAAATCAAAGGTAATAATCCCTAGATTGCTGCATGAGCTACGCGTCACCTGGCATAGGCTCAAGCTGATTAGAGAATTAAATGCATGGCTCAGAGTGGTGTGGGAGGAAGGGGCTTCTATTCATAGAGTACTGACACTAGTACTGAGGAAAGAGGGAGCTGTCCCATTGGAATGGGCTCCATTGGGCTGGGATCAGTGTCCTGGTGAATTGTGTAACCGGGGTAGTGAATAGGGCTTTTAAACTAAGACAGTTGGTGTATGGAGGGAGGTGGCGAGGGGGAGGGTTCAGCTGAAGAGAGATTTAGGCCAGAATTTTGACATCGGCGGGCCCGTCATGCCAACGCACAAAATGACGCGCAATGATGTAGGGCGTGCGCCCCGACATCATCGCGAGTCACTTAGATTTTTTGGTTGGCAGGCGAGCGTCAAAGGCAGCTGCGTGCCCACCGAACTGTCAAAGGTCTATTAAGGCCATTAGGAAACTAATTTAGATAACTAGCAGGGCTGCCCGTCCAACCTTAAGGTTGTCAGGCAGGCGAAGAACCTGTGTTTTTTGTGTTTTTCAGGAAACCTCATCTACAAGCGAGATGAAGTTTCCTGAAGGTTTAATAAAATCAATAAATTAATTTTGCTAAATTGACAAACATGTGCCAGCTCATGAGACACTGTCACATGACCATACATGTCTAAATAATTTTTGTCTTTATTCAAAAATTTCAACATGTACTTAATCTTCCCGAGGCAGCTGCGTGCCTCAGGGAGATTTCTGAGCTCTTCCGCTACCGGCCGTGTGTCACGCTGGGTGGGCCTTAATTGGCCCACCCACGTAAAATGGCGGCGCGGAGCCGATCACGAGCAGCGATTGGCTCCACGCCCGTCCGCATCCTACCGGCCCACCCGACATGGAGAAAATTCTCCCCTTAGAAATCTAAAGAACAGTCGAGAAAATAGAGTAGTGTAGTGATTTGGGTAAAGGCAAGCAGAGTGGGACAAAGAGGGACAGATAGGGACAGGGATCAGTATGGGTGGAGATTAGGAATACTAAATCAGAAAATGCCAGTGGAAGCAGTTCACTGGCCACCTGATAGTAGTTGACCAAAGCATTATGCTTTGGATTGGAACTTGTAGCAAAAGTAAATAATGTAGTTGTAATTACTTCCACAAAGTTAATGAGATTGATTACACCCTTGGCTGTTTTAAGATTGTACTGTAATTTTATTAGAACATCTTTTTTGCTTGGTGTGGGACTAATTAATTGGTCTATATCTTTCTTTGCTTTTAGAATATCTCTAATATTTATATTGATATTTTACTTTGCCAATTCATGGCTGATAAAACTCGCCTACATATAATTCCTCATGGCTAAGGTCTGCCAAATCGCTGATATCGCATGGGACATCAAGAACTTCAATCCCTCAATGCATGAGGACAGCAAGGTGTACATAGTGCAGTGGATCCCAACGAATGAATCGACAGACGACCAGTCCTTACTGCAGGAGTACAATGGATCAAGGACCGATGATCTTATGATTGCAAGTAAGTCTCAAAGATGAGGGGGTAGATTCTTCCCCGAAAGAGTTGGGCAAATTTTTAAATCTCAGCATTTGTTCTAATGTTGAAAGCATGCTGCATATTTGCTTGGAAATTTCCTAAATAATTGGGCGAGTGAATCTAAAATGTATTCTGTAAAACTGAATTTAAATTGATTTTTTTTTGTTCTCACTCTGTGCCATAGAGGCCCATCAGAAGATCAAGAGTCATTTGCGTAGTGGTAGGAAAGTCAGGTTGTCAAAGATTAGTGACTGTGTGTCACGACCACGTCCCCCGCACCGAACTGATGACAGCAAAGAGGGCACTGGAGGACGTAAATATAGCCAAGGTACATGTTCGCTTTTGATTCTCATTTGCAAATTGTCTTGAGAGCTAAAATAAAAGCAATTGATGCCTGTGGCTTCACATTTTCTAAATGCCTATAATCTCCTCCCTAGAAGGAAAAGGCTATTCAATTGAAGGAGGCCTGAAACTGTCAGCGCACAATCATCCTGCGCAAGAGGATGGTAGAAAGCAATGTAGCCAGAAAGGCTAAGCAAGCTGCAACATTCATGGAGCATGATGGTAAAGGATGTCAACATAGAAGCAGTGCACAGGAATGGAATGTGCACTATCAGCAAAAGGGGAAGGGGCAGTTGATTGCAGGGAACAGAAGGTACCACTCCCCCTCCAGTGGATGAATCAACACAAATGAGAAACTAATTTAATCACAAGGAGCAATGTGACAGATGTAACCTGTTTTACACTTATCGCTAAGTAAACAGATGACCATGACTCACATGAGTATGTGAATAAGAACGTTCTCAATGCTGGGTGCAACTGTATAAAAGAAGGAACTTTGGAGACATCGACAGCGAAGACCTGCAGGAACAACCCTTGCAAAGTGGACCCTGAGTCAGGGACTCAGCAACAAGATCTACCGCTAAGCCAGAGACTGATCACCTCTCCTTGAACGGGTAGTATCGTTACATTCCAAACTGTATAAGCTTTTAGAGTTATTTTGGTAAAGCGCTTTTGAGTAAATCTGTGAGATATATAATAAAGTCGACTTAAAAACGAACTTCCAGTAGTAAGACTTGTTTGTCCGTACCTTAGTTGTAGACAGAGTCAACAGCGATGATGAGGACCATGAGACTTGAAAGTTGACACTGGCTTCCCAGCCTCAAAAGCAGGTGGAAGAAGTGCCTCCATCCAGATCGAGGAGGTATCTGAGGCACCACATCCCACCCCCGCCCCTACTATCATGGATTTAAAAGAGGAATAAGAAGATCTCGAAGCTGCGAATGAAAGTTAAGAGCCTGATGTCTATTTATAGCTCCTGATGCCTGGCAATCTTTTTTGAGGCCTGCTGACTGCTTCTCATGGCTAACGAATGCTTTTGATTACTTATGAACACATTTGTGTGCCAATGATTGATTTTGAATGCCAATGATCACTTCCCAACACTAATAATGGCTTCCATAAATTTACCAAATTTGAGCACTTTGATGACTACTTTTAATCACTCCTGATTGCTTCAGGAATCACGATTATCTTAAGAGACGGTGATTGAGCACTTTTGATGGAAAATGATGACTGTTTCTGCCAGAAAAACGCATTCAAAATTATACCTTTTGTCGTTAAATTATGTTATTGAACACTGAGTGCAGTTGAACACAAAATTATGTTGAAAATTTCCAATAGCTGGTAACACTCTTGCCTTTGAGTCACTGGGTTCCAGGCTCAAGTCTCAAGGCAGGACTCTAGTATGAAAATCAAGGCTGACACTCCTATAATGCCACGGTGATGCTGCACTGTCGTGGGTGCCATCTTTTGGATGAGATGATAAACAAAGACCCCATGTGCCTGCTCTGATAGATGCAAAAGATCCAATAGCACTAGTTAGAAAAAGGGCAAGGGAGTTAATCCTGGTGTCCCAGCTAATATTTATCCCTCAATCAACATCACAAATGAACAGATTACCTGATCGTTATCACCTTGCTGCTTCTGGGTGTTTTCTTTGTGCAAATTAGCTGCTGCATTTCCTACATTACAACATTGACTATAGTGCAGAAGCATTTCATTGGTTGTAAAGAGTTTGAGATGTCTGATGGTCATGAAAAGCACCTGATAAACCTAAGTCTTTCTTCCTTCCTTTCTTGTGTGTCTGGCTTCACAGTACAATACCAGAAATAGAGGGGCTAATAACAGCAGTGAATAGGTAAAGTGAAACTTAAGGTACTACAAGTCAAGAAATACCTAGGCCCTGGATTCTAAAAGGTGCAGCTACAGGGATAGTGGACGCACTGGTATGATTTTCCAAAATTCACTCGATTCTAGAATGGTCTCAGCAGATTGGAAATTAGCAAAATAGCGAATTAGCTATTCAAGAAAGGAGAGAGAGAGAAAACAGAGAACAGCAGGCCAGTTAACCTGACAGTCATTGGAAAATACTGGAATCTATTATGAAGGAAGTCTTAACAATACACTTAGAAAATCATAGTGTGATCAGACAAAGTTGACATGATTTTATGAAATTTTACTCCTTGGGGGAGAATATTGAATTGGAGGTGTAGTTTCAGAATAAGGAGTTGTCCATTTAAGAGGGAGCTGAGGAGGAATTTCTTCTCTAGAGTAATAGAGTTATACAGCACAGAAACAGGCCCGTCAGCCCATCATTTCTGTGGCCATCAAGCACTATCTATTCTAATCCCATTTTCCAGCACTTGGCCCGCAGCCCTGTATGCTATGGCGTTTCAAGTGCTCACCTAAACACTTCTTAAATGTTGTGAGGGTCCCTGCCTCTACCACCCCCTCAGGCAGTGTGTTCCAGATTCCAACCACCCTCTGGATGATAGAAATTTTCCTCAAATCCCCTCTAAGCCTCCTGCCTCTTACCTTTAAACTATGCCCCCTGGTTATTGACACCTCCTCTCAGCGGAAAAGTTTCTTCCTATCTATCCTATCTATGCCCCTCATAATTTTGTAAACCTCTATCAGGTCTCCCTCAACCTTCTCTGCTCCAAGAAATACAACCCTAGCCTATCCAGTCTCTCTTCATAGCTGAAAAGCTCTAGCCCAGGCAACATCCTGGTGAATCTCCTCTGCACCCTCTCTACTGCAATCACATTCTTCCTATAGTGTGGCGACCAGAACTGCACAGAGTACTCTAGCTGTGGCCTAACTAGTGTTTTATACAGCTCCAACATAACCTCCCTGCTCTTATATTCTATGCCTTAGCTAATAAAGGCAAGTGTCCCATATGCCTTCTAAACTACCTTATCTGTCTGTGATGCTGGCTTCAGGGATCTATGGACATGTACATCAAGGTCCCTCTGATCCTCTGTACTTCCTAGGGTCTTACTACTCATTGTGTATTCCCTTGCCATGTTAGTCCCCCAAAATAATTCATCTCACACTTCTCAGGATTAAATTCCATTTGCCACTGCTCTGCCCATCTTACTAGCCCATCTATATCGTCCTGCAATCTGGCTTTCCTCCTCACTATTTACAACACCACCAATTTTCGTGTCATCTGCGAACTTACTGATCATATCTCCTATAATCACGTCTAAATCATTAATGTACACTAGAAACAGCAAGGGTCCCAGCACCAATCCCTGCGGTACACCACTCGTCACAGGCTTCCAATCACAAAAACAACCTTAGACCATCACCCTCTGCCTCCTGCTACTAAGCCAATTTTGGATCCAATTTGCCCTGGATCCCAAGGGCTCTTACCTTCTTGACCATTCTCCCATGCGGGACCTGGTCAACAGCCTTATTGAAGTCCATGTAGACTATATCAACTGCACTACCTTCATCTACACAACTAGTTACCTCCTTGAAAAATTCAGATTTGTTAGACATGATCTTCCCCCGACAAAGCCATGCTGACCATCCCTGATTAATCCCTACCTCTCCAAGTGGAGATTAATCCTGTCCCTCAGAGTTTTTTCCAATAGTTTCCCTACCACTGATGTTAGACTCACTGGCCTATAATTACCTGGCTTATCCTTACTGCCCACCCTTCTTGAATAATGGTACCACATTTGCTGTCCTCCACTCCTCTGGCACCTCTCCTGTGGCCAGAGAGAATTTGAAAATTAGGGTCAGAGCCCCTGCAATCTCCTCCCTTGCCTCACATAGCAGCCTGGGATATATTTCATCTGGATTTATCCACTTTTAAGCCCGCTAAAACCGTTAATGCCTCCTCCCTTTCAATTCTAATTTGTTCAAGTATATCACAGTCCCCCTTTCTGATTTCTACACCTGCATCGTCCTTCTCCATAGTGGACACAGATGAAAAGTAATCATTTAAAACCTCACCTATGTCCTCCAGCTCCATGCACAGATTGCCACTTTGGTCCCTAATGGGCCCTACTTTTTCCCCGGTTATCCTCTTTCCCTTAACATATTTATAAAATGCCTTGGGATTTTCCTTTATCTTGCCCGCCAGTGTTTTTTTATGCCCACTCTTCGTTCTCCTAATTATTTTTTTATGTCCCCCCCACCGCACCTCCCCCCCTTACACTTTCTATATTCCTCTAGGGCTTCCGCTGTTTTCAGCACTCTCTATCTGTCATAAGCTTCCTTTTTTTTTAAACTTACCCAATGCTATGTATCCCTTGACATCCAGGGTTCCCTGGACTTGTTGGTCCTACCCTTCACCTTTACGGTAACATGTTGGCTCTGAACTTTCACTATTTCCGTTTTGAATGACTTCCACTGGTCTGATGTAGACTTTCCTAGAAGTACCTGCTCCCAGTGCACTTTGGCCAGATTCTGTCTTATCATATTGAAATCGGCCTTCCCCCAATTCAGGACCTTTATTTCCGGTCCATCTTTGTCCTTTCCAAAACTACCTTATATTTTACAGTGTTATGGTCACTAACACCAAAATGCTCCCCCACTGACACTTCTACCACTTGCCCGGCTTCATTCACTAAGATTAGGTCAAGTACCGCCCCTTCTCTTGTAGGACTTTCTACGTGCTGGCTCAAAAAATCTCTCCTGGGTGCATATTAATTCCACCCCCTCTAAGCCTTTCACACTAAGACTATCCCAGTTAATATTGGGGAAGTTGAAATCTCCTACTATTATTACCCTATTATTTTTACACTTCTCTGAGATTTGCCTACATATCTGCTTCTCTATCTCCTGCTGGCTGTTTGGAGGCCTATGGTACAGTCCCAGCAAAGTGATTGCTCCCCTTTTGTTTTTAAGTTCTACCCATATGGCCTCATTTGAGGAATCTTCTAAGATACCATTCCTCCTTACTGCAGTAATTGACTCCTTGATCAATAGTGCAATGCCACCTCCTCATTTACACTCCCCACCCCGCCCCCATCATGCCTGAATATTCTATACCCTGGAATATTGAGCTGCCAATCCTGCCCTTCCCTCAACCATGTCTCTGTGATAGCAACAATATCACATTCCCACATGTTAATCAACACCCTCAATTCATCTGTTTTACTTGTAAGACTCCTTGCGTTAAAATAGGTGCAATCCAGCCTTGCATTATTCCCTTGTGCCTTAACAGGTCTATATTTGCCCTGCCTTCCAGACTGACTTTGTTTCTCTTATATATTTGGCTGTGCATCACCCCCTACTGTACCTCCACTCTGTATCCCATCCCCCTGCCAAATTAGTTTAAATGCCACCCCACCCCTGCCACAAGCATTAGCAAACAAACCTACCCGCAAGGATGTTGGCCCCGTCCCGGTTCAGGTGCAACCCATCCGACTTATAAAGGCCTCACCTTCACCAGAAACAGACCCAGTGATCCAGGAAACTAAAGCCCTCCTTCCTGCACCATCTCTTCAGCCACGCATTCATCCTTTCTATCCTCCTACTCCTATACCTAGAGGGTTGCGAACCTTTGGAATTTTAAATCCCAAAGTGCTGAGGAGACTATGCCATTGAATATATTCAAGGCTAGGATAGACAGATTCGCGAACTATAGGCAGTCAAGGGAACAAGCAGCAATGTGGAGTTAAGGCCAAGAGTAATCAGCCATGATCTTATTGAATGGTGGAGCAGGCTCAAAGTGCCATGTGGTCTCCTCCTTCTCCTATTTTTAATGCTATGTTTAGAGTCATAGAGGCCTACAGCACAGAAAAAGGCCCTTCGGCCCATCCAGTCTGCACTGGTCAAACAAGTACCTAACTAGTCTAATCCCATTTTCCAGTACTAGGCCCATAGATTTGTATGCCATGGCATCGCACGTGCACATCCAAATACTTCTTAAATGTTATGAGGGTTTCTACCTCTATCACCCTTTCAGGCAGTGAGTTCCAGATTCCCATCACCCTCTGGGTGAAAAAATTCTTCCTCACTTCCCCTCTAAACCTCCTGCCCCTCACCTTAAATCTATGCCCTCTGGTTATTGATCCCTCCACCAAGGGGAAAAGTTCCTTCCTGTCTACCCTATCTATGCCCCTCATAATTTTATACACCTCAATCATGTCCCCCCTCAATCTCCTCTGCTCCAGGGAAAATAACCCCTGTCTATCCAATCTCTCCTCATAACTAAAACTCTCCAGCCCAGGCAACATCCTGGTAAATCTCCCCTGCACTCTCTCTAGTGCAATCACATCCTTCCTCTAATGCGGATTCCAGAACTGCACGCAATTCTCTAGCTGTGGCCTAACCAGCGTTTTATACAGTTCCAGCATAACCTCCCTGCTCTTATATTCTATGTCTCAGCTAATAAAGGCAAGTATCCGAGTTTCTTATATTATTTCATTCGTATGATAACATAATACGACAAGATTTCACACCATTGGTCTTTTTGAGAAATATTTTATATGATTATGCCTGAAGAACTTAACATTTATTGAATACTTTTCCTATTTGAATAGAAGTAAATATATTGATAATCCAGAGCATAAGGGTTTTTCTATGTACACTTCATATTTTGTAAATTTGTATGTGGATCTATCCAAAATGCCCCCAAAATTAGTAAAAGCAGCACAATGGTATGGTGCTATAAACTCTGGACAATACAATCACCCAGATTTACCCTATTGTTAATCAGCTAGACCAGAAATAAATCAGACCTTAGATACTTATCTCTGATCGTTATTTCACCTTCAAAAATATCTGCGTTAGGCCTTCATTCCTGTAATCATTTCTGAGCATGTGCCCGTAGAAATGATAATGGTGCAAATATTCGCTTGAAAATTTTATGTAAATTTGGCATGGAGAGGCATTAATTGTCAACTGCTCTCAATGTTTTAGTAGAGAAAGAGTAGGGTTCATGGCAACTCAATCCCTAACATGATGAGAGCAACAAAAGGAAAAAGATGACTAATAGCTGGGCTCTTTTCCTCAATGGGTAAAGGTCTCAAACTGCATATATTCACTATATTTTAGAACAATATATATTCAGTAAGAAAAAATAAAATCCTGACCTAAACTCAACTGTTGGGTCAGACATATCTCTGTACTTATTTATGATAAACATATTATTAATGAAAAGTGTAATTAACAGTCTTGCAACCTCAATTGAAAAGGAATGAACAGATTCTTAAGCTTGTTTTTGGTGCACAGTTAGGGCTTAGGCCGGCCATTTGGAAATAGTTTGCTTAAATCGCAAAATTACACATTCATCTAAAATCTGTCTCTGTTAATTTAATGGAAACAATGACACGTTTAAAATAAGTCAGCTCACAACTCCCATAAAGTAGCAGCCAGAAGAATTGAGCATCAACAATGCTAGTATCTGATAGTATGCTTTCAGGGTCTTGCTGTTCTAATTTCTGTATGCAACCTATCATTATTCCATCTCAGGATCACCAATCAAAATTTCACCACTTTAATATTACGCAAAAGTGTTTATCGTGAAAATTGTTCATCTCTGTATAAAGGCTGCTCTTTATAACAAATCCCTTAAGATAAGTACTGCTAGAAAAAGGCACTACTATTGCAGTAAACAATAACAAGAGAAAATCCACACACACAATGGTTAAGCTGAAGCTTTTTGTTGATTGAATGCAGATATTTATAAGAGGAACACAACATTATGCAAAATGTGCTTACCCTATTTACTTTTCTGTTGTCCAAAATGACTTTCACCAACTCCTTCACAAGTTCCTCCACTCTCTTAACACAGAGCGCAAGGACCAGCTTTGGCAATTTACCATCATGCAATAAGTGGACGAGAGTCTGTGTTGTTTCCATCATCAAAGAAGCTGAGGGAAGAGATCCAGGTTTCGTACAGAAAAATAGCAAGCTCTTAGCAAGATGCGAGACTGAATCTGTCACTACAGAGTAGTCACTGTCTACAGCCAATATTTCTGCTGCTGGAGTTCTATTAGTTGCAATCTTCCTAATTCTTATTAGACTCTGTAGAAACTGAGTGTGAAAATTAAGCATTTTCTCTTCCTCTTGCAATTCTCTCTTGGAAATATTTGATTCAGGATGAAACAATGTGGAATTGAATAATGTCTTATTTTTTTCATCAATTAGTGAATAAGAACCAAGGTATCCCAGGCTCTGATTAGATAATAGGTCATGAGTATCTGATCCTCGTCCATTAGATATATCACAACCAGAATCTTCAAGCTGAGTAGACTCATTCTTAGATTCCAGAGAATCTTGAGTTGGAATATCTATACAAAAAGCAGAGTCAGCTCCTGGAAAAGATAATAAGCCAATCATTTATAAAAAATTATATTTTTGTGTATTATGACTACAACTTCAATATATGTTTTATAATACTTTGCAATTCCCAAGTTAAATTAGAAGAGGAACATTTCAATGAATACAAACTTCCCTTGAGTTCTGTTTTCTGCAATTGCATATATTGTTGGCACAAGTGCTGTTTGGAATTGGAGATCAAACTTTGCTCCTTTACAACAATAAAAAATTCCACTATCAGCTGCAAAGTTCAGCCAATAGTCCATCCAAATGTCTTTTCCCATTTAGGCTGCAGCTACACAATATAAAGGAATGCAAGGCAAACCTAGTTCTTCTCGTCATTCACCAAATTCATGATATACAGTAATGCATTTGAAACAGCAAACTACGTGATCTATTAAACTAGAAGATTTATAGTTTATCCATTTTTGATCTTTACATAATTTGTATAGTTACAATGAATTGTATTGCTCATTAAACAAGTCAAATAAATCATGTTTTATGAAGTGCATGTAGGGATCAGGAATTTGTCATGGAAATTACTACTACTGTACACTTTTTTGTATCGAGACACTGAAAGAATACACTATGGGTAGATTTGTGAGACTCTGCTCCTACACAGAGCCTCATTATAATCAGTTCAGGTGAGAAAAATTAGGGTTATAACGTTGTAGTCTTCTCTCAGTTACAGTACCACGCTCCCAGTTAACATGTTGAAAATTAAGGATTACAAAATTAGCCCATCTCTGCTACAAGGAACGGAGATGCGTATGTTGAAAATGTAATCCACACTGTGCACATGTAGCCCTCGAGAAAAGACATGTTAGTTGCTTTGTTCTGAAATTAGTCAGACAAGACAATTGCTCATAAAGCATTGAAAGTCTCACAGTCAATTTAAGTGTCAAAAACAATTAAATTGAAATTGAAGAAGAAAGGCAAGCTAATCAAACTGAGTTTGCTAGCACGCCATAGATTAGAATTCCATGCATTTTCTCTACCTTAACACTACAGATGATTGGCATTATACTTAATTATGAAAATGTATGCACAATTTCCTTTATCTCAGTATGAATCTCAAAGGGAAAAATAGGTACATATTTTTTCTAAATTTGCAGCAGAGTTTGAGTCCACTGAGATATAGATATCACTCAGGCTCTGTAAGGACTGATTAATCCTCAGGACAGATTAATCTCAAGTATAAATTGTTATTATGGATGCTAGTTCAGGTTCAGTTTATTAGGAAAGCTGAAATGTTATTTCTTTCATTATTTGCATTTTGCAGGATGTATAAGTTAAAAACTTTCTAATCAATTGAAGTCTCCTGTGTTGACTTTCTGTTACTTCTTAACATTTAATGGATCTACTTCTGTAGTTTCTAGGCTGCTTGTACAATTTGATAATAGCCAGGATTTTCTGTTTGTGTGCTTATCAGCCCATGATTTTCCAGTGGATGAAGAAAGGTCATTCAGCCAATGAATTCTCCCATCTATAAAGATATGTTGCAGAAACTAACTGCTTATTAAATGGTTCCCCATTCCTCCACTTCACCTCTGCCCACTCCCACATCCCTAATCATCTTCCCTCCACCCCCTCCTCAGCCACAAGCTCTGCCCCCTCCCTCCCCACCTCTACCTCCCACCTTAATAGGGAATGCTCAGTATGGATTAAATTTGATAAATTCAATCTAGTTTACAAGAAGTCACTGTTACAATATATAAAGGATCTGGTTGATGCCTTCCAATTAGATTTACAAAGAGCTTTCAAGAAAGAGTGACAAGAGGCTATGTGATAAAGTAAATGGTATCATGGTGATACTGCAAAATGGATCGCAAATTGTTTAAAGGACAATGGGAAAGGGATGGTTTTAAATGAGGTTAGTTCCCAATTGGGTATGGTCATTGGCAGAATAACTACACATAGACTTAAATCCTCATGTGTAAAGAAGATCAACTAATTATTATATTCATCCATTAACCATGAATAGTAAAGCTAATTTTCTGAAGTAAATTATACCCAATTCTCCATCCCTCCAGTCAATTACAACTCTACATACAGAATTCAAAATTTAAAACCTTTGGCTCCTATCATGCAGGTCATTGCGTGTCGGTCAACATGGCAGCATATAATTGAATTAAATTAACTAAGTTGCTAAATACATGGAGCATTGTGACATGCTTACTTTTGTAGGGTGTTGATTACAGTTAGGTAGGTCTGAAGAAGTCTTCGTAGTCATACATAGGTTAACTGTAGTCTTTATTGACTCTTGGAACTACTTACAAATATACAGCAAAGGATACAAGCTGGGAGCTGCCTCCATGTTTGCTGGTACACACGGCTCTAACACTCAACTGACCCTGGGTGCAGGACATGTGCTCCCTTACATCTTTGTGTGGGCGGTACTGTACTCAGTCCCATATTAACCATATATGTGCCAAACCCATATACTACACTTCCCCCAAGTCTTTAACCAATGTATTTTAAGTGATTATAGTTTACCTTGTCTAACATTGTTATTACTATCATACATCTACATTGTCATTACTACATTATCACCACCCCATCTCCCCCTTTGAATTCAAAAGTTCAGGTGATCTGGAGGCCTTATAACCCTTCTATATCTCATTTGCACTACTGTCGGAGGAGTGGTAGGCTCTGTCGCTGCTAGTTCTTTCTGTAGGTTTGGTGGTTGTTCTAGTATCTGAGTATGTTTTCATCCTTTTCTTCTTTTCCTTTGTGTTGAACTGCACTTGGTTGGTTCGGCTGTTGCGCTGGTCAGTGGTTACTACCCTAACTCATTTCTTGCGGGGTGGACGAACATTGTATTCTTCATGTCATTGCTTTCACTTCTTCCATTGCCGTGTGGGTCATGGCGATGTCCTCTGTGGAAGGGGATAGCATTCCTTTGACTAGAATGAGGTTTAGTGGAACACTCACCTCTGCTGTTCACTGTTGGCAATGGGCAGCTGCTACCAGGTTCCAGCAGCTTTCATGGCTTTGGCATGCTGGCTGGGAGTTGCAATGTATGTTCAGTAGTTGCATTGTTGACCTGCTGTATCATCATTAGAGCCGGAGGTTGAAGCTCACTGGATTACTGGTCGCTCTCTTTTACATCCTCCACTGGAGGAGTCGTGATTACCTTCTTGGTGGTTGGCTGGTCTGACCATTGTAGGTTTTCTGGCACCTGTAACAAGTGTGGTCACACCTGCTCTTCAAAGATAGAAGACAGTTCAGGGCTGAAGTCCCAGTCAGGAAACCCTTTCTCATTTGAGTACTCGGGAATCTGCAGTTCCGTATGATTAACGACAGCGGTTGTCTTGACATCTTCTTGACATCTCTACTCAAGGGGGAGAAAGGCTGGTTACCGATGACATACAGCTCCAAGGTCTGTTTGCCGTCATATCTTAGTGATTCCAGAATCATACTTACGACCGGAAGTCAGATTCCTCCAAGTTCACAGAGTGGTGTATCTGTTGTTCGAAGCCAGCGGTCTTTCTTTGTTCTACAGAACTGTTACGCTGGGCTCCTGTGTCTAATTAAAATTTGTTAAAACTGGCCATTGACTGAAATGTCCGCATTCCAAAATGAGAAATCAAGATCATTGACCTCACACAAGAAGCATGGCTTCTTTCTCTTCTGGGCATACAGCCTTGACCTCGTGGATAACCTTTGGGCTATATGTGCTTTTCAGAGTTTTTGCCCTGCACAGTCTGCCATAGTCTCCAATCCTGTTGCACTGAGGACATTGGGCAGAAATTGCAGAACCCGATCTTGTCTGTGGGGGTGCATGGTGACTCCGCTGGCCGGTTTGGGTATTGCTTTCCCTGGACTGGAGCGTCTCCCTGTCCCTGTTCCATAACCAGCTGAACTGTGGGCTGGCGCAGTACCAAGGTTTATTTTCTCCCCTTAAAATGTTTCTGTGCTGCTCAGAGATTGCCTTTTCCAAAGTTAGATCTTCCTTTGCTTACATGAGGTCAGAGAGTGCATACTACTACTGCTAACCTGTCCTGTCTCTGATGGGTTCAGATTTTAAGGGCAGAATTTTCCATGTCCATGGGCAGGGGACATGATAGGTGGCATGCACGGACAATATGGCGCAATCGGTTTCATGACAGCAGGAAGGTAGATTGCGATTGTCCGCTCGGCGGGCTGCGTTTCCCACCAATGATCATCAGGGGGCTCATTGTAATACATCAGCATGCCATTACATTCCCGCTGGATCGTCTGTCCACGTTGGCGGGAAAGCGTCAACGTGTTTCACAACAGCACACAGGCGACGTGCACTTGGCAGATATCACTTTACAGGTGAGTGAACAGGATCATTCTGCAGAGCTCGCCAGGGTCGCAAGCTGAGACCTGTTGTTTTGCAGGTTTCGGGGTGCCCGGGGGGCTAGGGTGAAGTGCCGTCCTGACACAGAGGCGACTGTTGTCTGGGACATGTCTGTCCGGGGACAACTGCTGCCCGGCCTTGGAAGCAACTGTTGTCAGGAGGGGTATCTGGGGGCAACTGCTGCCCGGCCTCGGAGGAGACTATTGTTAGGGAGGGTGGGTGACTTGGGGCAACTGCTGCCCAGCCACGATGGCAACTGTTGTCAGAGATAAGGGGCAACTGCTGACCTGGCGTTGGGTCCCGCGCACAAGAAATTGAAGTAGGGGGGCAGGGTAGGTGAGGTAAGCGGCCATGCAGTAGGAACACTTGTATAAAATGACCATTGCTCTGCAACTCAGACAGTTCAGGCGCAGCCATATTGATATGATTGGGATCGGGTTCCTCCACTGCCCGCCCACGCAAGCAACGCAGAGGCACCAAAGTTCCACCAAGCGCTCCGGTCCTTCCCCTACCACCGACGCCCACGCTCCACCATCCCCACCCCCGGCACGGACTGCGAGTCCGTGACCACTTTACTGGACTACGAAGCAGTTGACTGCACACGTTGTACAACCTCCTCACCAATGCTGGCCATGTAGCAGTCACTGCTGGAGATGCTCACAGCCCCTTGCAATCTCAGCATCCCGGTTAGGAGCAGTCTCCCCGATGTGGCAGGCTGACAGGGCAGTCATGCAGCGTACTAATCTGTGGCCTTCCAAGGGGCGGCCAGCACTCTTTGGGAAGCGTTAAGGAGCTGTCACACAGGGCCAGGAAAGGTGCTCAGTACATCCATGCTAACCACGTCTCTCTCTCTCTTTCATGCCGCAGGAGGACCACGTCAGGAACATGGAGCCTGGTGACCTAGCTGTATGTCTGATGGCCTACAAAGAGTGGAGAAGACGGAGGAGAGAGCAATTGAGACTCCTGGCCATGCAAAGGCTGGAGCAGCAACCTCAGGAAGAAGTGGCTGCTTGGGCTCCAGCCCACGCTGCCCAGGAATGACAGCGAGCCTGGCTGGTCAGCGTCTAGCGACACTCAGGGTCTATAGACACCGCCTGTCATTCCTGTAGATGACCAAGAACCAGTGTCGCCGATGACTGCATATGTGTAGGGACCTGGTCGCTCACATCTGCCACTTACTGCAGTATTTGGCACCAAGGGGACATGGAGGGCATCTACTGCCAGTGGCTGTGAAAGTGACCACACCGCTCAATTTCTATGCCAGTGGCTCCTTTCGGGTTCCACAGTTGACCTCTGTGGGATATCACAAGCCGCCACCCACAAATGCATGCATGAGGTCACGGATGCCATCTTCTCAAGGGCACACAACTTGGTGCATTTCGCCTGGGACTGTGACAGCCAGGGTGCAGGAGCCATTGGATTCTCCCGGATCTCGGGATTCCCACAGGTGCAGGGTGCCACTGACTGCACCCATGTGGCGCTCAGGTCTCCGTCACTACAAACGGTGGACTACATCAACTGCAAGGGATTCCTCTCACTGAATGTGCAGCTGGTATGCGACCATAAAAAATGATTCCTGCAGGTGTAGGCAGGGTGTCAAGGGAGTGTGCATGATGCCTACATCCTCAGTCGGTCACAGATCCCTGGAGTCTTCCAGGGTCCACAGAAGCTGCAGGGATGGCTCCTCGGGGACAGGGGTTACCCACAGAGGTCTTGACTGATGACACCCGCGCAACAGCCACAGACTGCAGCACAGCGATGGTACAATAAGGCTCATGCTGCAGCTCGCAACTTGGTGGAGCAGACCATCGGGATGCTGAAGATGAGGTTGCAGTGCCTGGACCAGTCTGGTGGTGCCCTGCAATATAGTCCATAGAGGGTGTCACGCATCGTTGTCATCTGCCGCGCCCTTTACAACCTGGCGCTGCAACGGGGAGATGAGCTGGCTGAGGAGGAGATGGAGGAGCTACATGTCTCCTCCAATAAAGAGGACGCCGACAGGGATGAGGCTGAGGATGTCCTCCGAGGCGACGATGATGGCGATGAGGCCCTCACACTGGCTAGACGAGGCAGGCGCACTCGGGAGGCCCTCATAGCTGCTAGATTTGTGGAGGATGATGACAACATGCAGTGAGATGACCCCATAGATCCTCACATCGCATTTGTGAAAGTTTGACTCCAGTCAGGCTTACGACAGCGTGAATACCCTCTGTGAGAATGCTCCTGTCATGGAGATGCAGTGGAGGCCCTAATAGTCTCTCGATTGCAGGAGGATGATGACGACAGTGAGGACACTCCATAAATCTTCACATAACCTCTGAGAATGTCTGACTCCTATTTGGCCAAGGGTAACTTGCTTGCGCTCCATGATCAGGGTCATATCATAGAGACGCAGCCATGAAACTTTAGAAGTTCTGATGCTTTGTCCGCCTTCAGCAACTGAGCCCTTCAGGGGCTGGAGCACAGCATCAGTGATCACAGGTGCTGAAGAGATGGGGGACAGCCCCTCCTTAAAGGTGCTGAGAGCACATTGAGGGAATGAGAGAACTCTTGTTGCGCCTGCACATTACATTCTGGCAGCAATGACAAGCACTGCTGAGGTGTAGGCATCAGTAATGTTTTCAGAGAGTGTGAGGCTGGACCATTACTTTGGTCTGAAGGTTGCACAGAGCACAGAGAGGAGGTCCTGGACTGAGACACCTGCCTTTATCTTGTGCAGAAAGGTTTCACATCTGAGTGACAAGAACACTGCTCATCAGAATAAGGGGCCATAGGCAGGGAAACATTCTTGGGAGTTTACTGACAATAGTGAACAGTATGTACAAGTGATTGACACTCGTGTCCAGGCTGTGGAATTATTTCTCCTTAAATTTCCTAACCCTGTCGCTACGTCTTGTTGCTCCTCGGACATCCACAGCAGAGGTAGAGGCAGCCTGCTGACTGCAATACCCTACCTATGATGACTTTGGCGGGCGTCCTCTGGAGGGCCGAACCTTGGAGGGCCCCGGCCTGCTTTCGGGGTCCTGCTGTGTGGCAGTGGCACCCTCCTCGGCCTGTGGAGCTGGAGCTGCTAAGGTCACAGGAAAAGGCGAGTCGGATCGGCCAGACAGTCTCGGAGTCACCTGGATGGATGGGCCGAGAGTCTGCGCCTGTTGATCCTCCTCTCTATGGGTGCCTGGAGGCCCCAGGCTGAAGCCTCGAGGACCAGGGGTAGCTGCAGTGAGGTCGAGCTACCCGGCTCCCCTCTCGCGTGCACACTGTTGGAGGCCAACTATGGCATCACTGATGGAGTTGAGCCTGCACAGCAGTGCAGGACTGAAGTCCTTGACCAACGTCTCCATGGCAGCCAACAACCTAGCAGTGTTGATCTCGGTTCGTTGGCATGCCGGCGCTATCCCTTCAGCCTGAAGGTGGATGGACTACTCCAACGTGCCTTGCAATCTGAGGAATGTGAGGAGTGCAGCGGACATCCCTTCCTGATGTTCCTGAGCTTGCCTTTGCAGCTCCAGCCACTGTGACATAACCAAGTCCAGAGGCTCGTCATCTGACTCGGAGTCGGCAACGTTCTGGCCTCCAGCAGTCCTCCAAATGCCAGACACCTGGGAAGTCCCTGCCTCCGCCTGCTGTGGATCTGACAGTGCGATGTGCTGACAAGATTGTGATCCCTGGGCTACTCTAAAGCTAGGTCCTACAGTATGTCTTTGCGCTGGTGGAGGGTAGGTGAGCACTGTGACAGGACTTCAGGGAGGATGCCTCCAGATTTGTCTCCAGAGGTTTCTTCAGGGCTTGATTGGAGGCCTTGGGTCATGGACTTTGTTGGCTGTTTGGCAGATGTGCTTGTGAAAGCAGGGAGAGATAATTAGTGCATTGCAGTGGCATGTGAAACAGGACACATCACTCACTCAGAATGGTTGTCTGATGGATGTTGCACTGCTTGATCCTCACTTGGTAGTGCTGACCTCACTGTCGGCACAGGATAGTTCCAGATCGTGGCCAGCTGAATAACTCTGTTCTCAAAGTCCATGAAGACCTTTATTTTGGACATTCCACCACTGGTCTGTGACCTCTCTCTCGTGTGCCAATTGTCCTGCATGGATAGAGATGGAGAAAGAGTAAGCAAGACGTCTGCCAGGCCAGATGATAAGTATACCTGACCTGTGTGGGTGGTGAGTGGTCCCATGGATGGGATGTGAGAGAGGTGAATGGTGATGTCCTTGAACAGGCAGAGAGTGAGGGCCCTGAGGATGTGTGATGGGTTTGTGAGTGTGAGAGTTGATAGTGATGAGAAGAGTGAATACCTTGGTGCAACAGAGGAGATCATTCATCCTCTTGCGGCACTGGGTGGCTGCCCTCTTCTGAAGGGCGTTGGCCCTGACTTCCACTGCCACCGTCTCCCAAGCTGGATTGGTCACTTTGCTGCCCGTCTTGCGGCCAAAGCGGGGGTAGAGGACATCCCGGTGGGCCTCCACGGCATCCAGCAGTTGCTCAAGGGACCCGTTGTTGAAGCGCGGTCTGCGGTCGATTTTCCTTTGCTGGCCATATCTTCCGTGCAGCAGTGGTGAGCTGGGAGCAATGAGCACTGTGCTTGCAGCTGGACTTTAAACGTGTTGCCCAGGGTGATGCAGCGGTGGGGTGATGGCTGGTGGCGAATGAGAACCTGCCTGCCATGACAGCAGCATGTTTCCCAGGAGTGCATAAATAATGAGGCAAGTTTGTGACGATACAGCGTGAAATCCTGCCATCGCGGCTGGTAAGTAAAATGTCGTTTTAGCTGCCCGCTACCACACTTAGTTCAAATCTGGGAAAATTCCACCCAGAGTCTCCGTATTTGCAACCCTCTGCCATCTTGTACAGATCATTAATAAGTGAATCATCTAGTTCTTCTGGCTGATGGTCTTGCTTATTAAATTTAGCTCTTTTGAGTATTTCATTGCTTCCTAGATTCAAATAAGATTTTACGTGTTCTTCAAATTTAGCAGATGATTCTTTGATATCCCGTCTTGCAATAGCGTCATCCACAATTGGGTCTACCGAGTAAAGCAGCGTGTTAACCTGCTTTGCTTCTTTTTGTCTAAACCGAAGTGATCCTGCATCTTCGGAATCTTTTACTCCAAAGATATGAATTTTGCGATTGAACTGGGCCTTGCATTAATCCCAACTCTCTTGGAAGTGTTGAATTCTGATCCATGTTCAAAATTTTAAAAGTCTAAGTTCTGCTGTAAAAGCTATCTAAATTTCAAGATGGCATCAACGTTCACTTGGAGACACAGGGGTTTCCCACACTTGCTAGTTTTGGTGGACTCCACAACGGTGGTGATGACGCCCATTGAAAAACAAATTAACAATGGCTGCCTAGATCAGCTGCCTGCAAGCTTCTCTTGTTCAGCGTTTTACTTCTTTGACTCACAAGTCCATAAAATTCTAGCTTCTGCTTGCCTTTTACTGAGTTAAACAGTTGCAATGTTCCGAAAATATTCAATTAACTCTTTCTCTTCTCGTTTCTGATGTGTTAGATGCCACATGTTCAAGCTCCGGCTCGGGGATCAGGTTTTACTGACGGGTTTCACTCAAACTGCACTTCTGACTCTGATTTACCTCAAAAGATTTCTCAGGGCTTGCTGCAACCTGGAATTTTAAATGGCTCAGCTCACCATCGCAAGTTCTGCTGATTCTGCATTCTGAAGCTGGACTTCCAAAGGAGATTCAATGGAGTCTTCAACTACAGTGAGGAATTTTAAATTTCTGCCTTCAGCTTCCAAGTCTTTCTTTGGAGCTTTCTCCTAGCAATTTTTCCTCTGCATCTGGATCTTCTTTTCAGGTCAGATTGGTTTTTTGAATTTTTCCTCCTTTTTCCAGCATTTCAGTTTTCTCTGCATTATGGTGAGATTTTGTTTTTTTTTTCCACGAACTGCCACCGTATTAAAGAGTGTTGGTTACAGTTCAGTAGGTTTGAAGAAGTCTTTATAGTCATATGTAAGTTAACTATAAGTTTTTATTGAATCTTAGAACTATTTACAAATATACAGTAAAAGGTACAAGCTAAGAGCTATCTCCAAGATTGCTGGTACACACAGATCTGTCCAACAGTGAACTGACCCTGGGTGCAAGTCATGTGCCTCTTACATCACTGTGTGGGCAATACTGTACTAACTCCCACATTAACCCCCTATGTACCAGACCCTCATGCTACACTTACCATCATTTGACCTTGCTACAGATTTCATTCGACTTAGAAACAATTCTTGACGTAGATGTAACACTTCAGCTTTCCAAGCCTCAGCTCTTAGCTTCCATTCTACCTCCTTCCGACCCAAGGTTTTGGCCAAATGTTCTGCATACTCCCTGCTGTTCTTCTCAGGAGGGGTACCACCAATTACAGCTAAAGCCAGTGCTAACTTTGATGTTTTCAGGTACCATGCTAGCACATCTTCTAACAGCTGTTGTCCTATCAATGAGACAGAAGAAAATTTATCACCACAATTATATATTATGCCTGATCAATCACAACTTCTAATACTGTTATGAAATAGGGTTGTGTAACTAAATAGTTACAGTCTATTTGAAAGGAAAATCTATTAGCCATGTTGGAAGTATAAACTATAAACTCAGTGTTTTGGAAACAATTATAAAGTTAAAATAAGCTATCTACTATTGGAAATTAGTGATATTATGTGTTATTTAATTGCCTAACAATGCAATGTTAGTTTGAAGAATGTTTTATACTATATTACTGTGCATAAGTTTGAACAATATCACCCCCTTCTTGGACTTCCTATTAATTTTCTATTTTAATATGAATTCTTTGCATCTGTACTGTAGATAGAATAGCTAATGAGTAGGACTGCATTTCAATTGGTGAATAAAGTCCTAAAATGATGATTAATTAGTGAACCACTGAGCCTAAAATTCTAAGTAAATGTGTACATTCACAACTATTTACAAAAAATTCCTGCCTTGACTAATTCAATTCCAAATAAACAATATACATACTTTACACCTTTTACTATTCAACACATGCTATTTTGTGGAAATTGAGCCTCATGACACTAAATGGAGTTAGAGAGCACATGCACAATTCCATTATGCTTTTAAGGTACATTATTTCCTACACTTCAAAATGATATCCTTCAAATATGTTATAAGAAATAAAAATGATATAAGATTGTAGATCAAAGTGGCTGAGCTTCTTGAAATTGCATCAGGGGTGTTCCATTGTGCAAATCCTATGCTTTTAGGCTGTCTATAGCCAGCAGATTAATATCATAAAATGTAATGAAAAGGGATGACTGAGAAACACAAACGTGGTAGAGATCTCCTTCAGCATACCATTTAGAATTGTGCAACTCAGCAGAATTAAATTAATCTTCAACTACCTAGTTAACATAAAATCTAGGTCAAGTTCATTCACTTTAAATGTGAAATTTACCTTACACACATGCTGTTAAATTGCTTAATATCAATTATCGGGCGGAATTTTCCATGCCCACTGGCAGCGGGCGTGATTAGGTGGCATGCGCGGACTTTATGGCACGATCAGTGTCACGATGGTGGGAAGGCAGGTTGTGATTGTCCACTCAGCCCTCCAACAGCGGGCCCCGTTTCCCGCCAACGGTTGTCGGGGAGCTCATTGTAATACATCAGCATATCATTAAAACACAATCCCTCCAGGCTCTTGGACCCCTGCCGGATCATCCGTCCACATCGGCGGGAAAGCATGTTGACATGTTACACAACAGCACCCAGGCAGTATGCACTTGGCGGCCTTCACCTTGAGGGAACTGGAGGTGAGTGAACAGCATCAACCTGCAGAGCTCGCCAGGGTCGCCTGATGCTTTGCAGGGTTCAGGGGCACCGGGGGGCCGGGGTGAAGTGTCACCCTGCCACGGGGGCAACTGTTGCCTAACCTCAGAAGCAACTGTTATCGGGGGGGGGGGGGGGGGGGGGGGGGTCGTGTCCAAGGGCAACTGATGCCCAGCCTCGGAGGCAACTGTTGACGGGGGGTTGGGGGGGGAACTGCTGTCCTGGCGTTGGATCCCACAAACAGGAAATTGACCTGGAGAGCAGGGTAGGCGAGGGAATTGGCAATGCAGTAGGGACACCTGTGTAAACTGAAAATTCCTCTGCAACTGAAACAGTTCAGGCGCAGCCACAGTGATGTGATTCGGGTCGGGCTCCTAGGCTGCCCACCCACACAAGCAACACAGGCACCAAAGCACCACCAAGCGCTCCATACCTTACAGCCACTCCCCAATCCCACCCAGCACAGACTGCGAGTCCGCCACCACTTTACTGGACCGCAGAGGAGTTGTACAATCTCCTCGTTAAGAATAGCCATATAGCAGTCACAGCTGGAGGTGCTCACAGCCTCTTGCAATCTCAGCATCCCAGTTAGGAGCAGTCTGCCCCATGTCGCAGGCTGATAGGGCAGCCATGCAACGCCCTCATCCCTGGCCATCCGAGGGGTGGCCAGCACTCTCCGGGAAGGGTTATGGGGCTGTCACATGGAGCCAGGAAAGGTGCTAAGTACACCCATGCTAACCACGTCTCTCTCTTTTTCATGTCGCAGGAGGACCGCATCAGGAGCATGGAGACTGGTGACCTGGCTGTATGCCTGATGGCCTACAGTGAGCAGAGAAGACAGAGAAGAGAGCCACAGACGCTCCGGGCCGCACAAAGGCAGGAGGAGCAACCTCAGGAAGAAGGGGCTACTGGGGCTCCGGCACACACTGCCCAGGAGCGGCAGCAAGCCGTGAGTAGTCGGCGCCTAGCGACACCCAGGGTCTATAGATGCCGCCTGTCATTCCTGTAGATGACCGAGAACCAGTGTCGCCGACGACTGTGCATGTCTAGGGACCTGATTGCTCACATCTGCCACTTACTGCAGGACTTGGCACCACAGGGACATGGAGGGCATCCACTGACAGTGGCTGTAAAAGTGGCCGCGGCGCTCAATTTCTATGCCAGTGCCTCCTTTCAGGGCTCCACATGTGACCTCTATGGGACATCACAATTCACCACCCATAGATGTATCCATGAGGTCACAGATGCCATCTTCTTGAGGGCATACAAATTGGTGCATTTAGTCTGGGACTGCGACAGCCAGGGTGCAAGAGCCATTGGATTCTCCTGGATCTCAGAATTCCCACAGGTGCAGAGTGCAATTGACTACACCCATGTGGCGCTCAGGTCTCCGTCGCTACACACGGTGGACTACATCAACCGCAAGGGATTACACTCACTGAATGTGCAGCTGGTATGCGACCACCAGAAACACATCCTGCAGACGCGCACAGGGTTTCTAGGGAGTGTGCACAACACCTACACCCTCAGTCGGTCACAGATCCCTGGAGTTTTCCAGGGTCCACAGAAGCTGCAGGGATGGCTCCTCGGGGACAAGGGCTACCCACAGAGGCCGTGGCTGATGACACCCATGCACGGCCTCAGACTGCAGAAGAGCAACGTTACAATGAGGCTCACGCTGCAGCTCACAACTTGGTGGAGGATGCTGAAGATGAGGTTCCGGTGCCTGGAATGGTCTGGTGGAGCCCTGCAATACAATCCGCAGAGGGTGTCACACATTGTTGTCGCCTGCCTCGCCCTTTACAACCCGGCGCTACAACGGAGAGATGAGCTGGCTGAGGAGGAGATGCACGTCCCCTCTGATGAGGAGGATGCCAACAGGGATGAGGCTGAGGAGATCCTCCAAGTCAATGATGAGGCCCTCGCACTGGCTAGACGAGGCAGCCGCACTCATGAGGCCCTCATAGCTGCTAGATTTGTGGAGGATGATGACAACATGCAGTGAGGTGACCCCATAGATCCTCACATCGCATTTGTAAATGTTTGATTCCAGACAGGCTTATGGCAGCGCGAATACCCTCTGTGAGAATGCTCCTGTCATGGAGATGCAGTGGAGGCCCTAATAGTCGTTCGACTGCAGGAGGATGATGACGATATGCAGTGAGGACACTCCATAAATCTTTACATAGCCTCTGAGAATGTCTGACTCCTGTCTGGCCGAGGGCAGCTCGCTTGCGCTCCATGATCAGGATCATATCATAGACAAACTTTAGGAATTCTGATGCTTTGTCCTCCTTCAGCAACTGAGCCCCTCAGGGGCTGGAGCACAGCATCCATTTTTTTCTTTATTCATTCATGGAATATGGGCATCGCTGGCTAGGACAGCATTTATTGCCGTTGTTCAGAGGGCACTTAAGAGTCAACCACATTGCTGTGGGTCTGGAGTCACATGTAGGCCAGACCAGGTAAGGACAGCAGATTTCCTTCCTTAAACGACATTAGTGAACCAGATGGGTTTTTACAACAATCAACAATGGTTTCATGGTCACCATTAGACTTTTAATTCCAGATTTTTATTGAATTCAAATTCCACCTCTGCCATGGCGGGATTCGAACCCAGGTCCCCGCAGCATTACCCTGGGTCTCTGGATTACTAATCCAGCGACAATACCACGACGCCATCACCTCCCGTCAATGGTCACAGATGCTGAAGAAATAGGGGATAGTCCCTCCTTAAAGGTGCTGAGAGCACATCAAGGGAATGAGAGAACTCTATGGCGCCTGCCCACTACATTCTGGCAGCAATGACAAGCACCGCCGAGGTACAGGCATCAGTAATGTTTCCAGGGAATGTGAGGTTGGACCATAACTTTGGTCTGAAGGCTGCACAGAGCACAGGGAAGAGGTCCTGAACTGAAACACCTGCCTTTATCTTGTGCAGAAAGGATTCACATCTGATTGACAAGAACACTGCTCGTCAGAAGAAGGAGCCATAGGGAGACATGCTTGGGAGTTTATTGACAATGGTGAACAGTATGTACAAGCCGTGTTCAGGCTGTGCAACTAATTCTGCTTAACTTTCCTTACACCTTAACTTTAACCTTTCCCTGCCGCTGCGTCTTGTTGCTCCCCGGACATCCACAGCGGAGGTGGAGGCAGCCTGCTGACTGTGACGCCTTGTCTGTGATGACTTTGGCGGGCATCCTCTGGAGGGCCTAGACTTGGATGGCCCCAGCCTGCTTTCGGGGTCCTGCTGTGTAGCAGTGGCACCCTCCTCAGTTTGTGGAGCTCGAGCTGCTGAGGTCACAGGAAGAGGGGAGTCATGTTGGCTGGACACTCTCGGAGTCACCTGGGTGGATGGGCCCAGAGTTTGTACCTGCTTATCCTCCTTCCTATGAGTGTCCGAGGGCCCCAGGCTGACTCCTTGAGGACCAGGGTAGCTGCAGTGAGATCGAGCTGCCCAGCACCCCTCTCGCGTACACACTGTTGGAGGCCAACTATGGCATCAGCGATGGACTTGAGCCCGCGCAGCAGTGCAGGAGCAAAGTCCTGGGCCAAGGTCTCAATGGCAGCCACCACCCTACCACTGTTGACCTCGGTGCGTTGGCATGTCAGCGCTATCCCCCCAGCCCGAAGGAAGACGGATTCCTCCATCGTGCCTTGCAATCTGAGGAGTGCGGCGGACATCTCTTCACCCTTCCTGATGTTCCCGAACTTGCCTTTTCAGCTCCAGCAGCTGTGGCATGACCGAGTCCAGAGGCTCATCACCTGACTCGCAATCGGCAACTTTCTGGCCTCCAGCAGTCCTCCAAGTGCCAGACACATGGGAAGTCCCTACCGCCGCCTGCTGTGGATCAGGCAATGTGATGTGCTCACCAGATTGTGATCCCGGGGCTACTCTAAAGCTAGATCTAGAAGTATGTCTCTGCACTGGTGGAGGGTGTGGGTGAGCGCTGTGATGCGACTTCAGGGAGGGTGCCTCCAGATTCATCTCAAGAGGTTTCTTCAGGGCTTGATTGAAGGCTCTGGGTCAGGGACTCTGTCCGCTGTTTGGCAGATGTGCTTGTGAAAGCAAGGAAAGATAATTAGTGCATGGCAGTGGCCTGTGAAACAGGACACATCACTCACGGCACGGTTGTCTGGTGATGTTGCACTGCTGGATCCTCACTTGGTAGAGCAGCATCGATCGCACAGGACCATTCTAGATCATTGCCAGCCAGCTGGGTGACTCTGTTTCAAAGTCCATGAGGACCTTGATTTTGGTCATTTCTCCACCGGTCTGCGACCTCTCTCCCTTGTTGTGTTCCAGCTTGTCCTGAATGGATTGAGATGGAGAAAGAGTAAGCAAGACGCCTGCCAGGCCAGATGATAAGTATGCCTGGCCTGTGTGGGTGGTGAGTGGTCCCTTGGACGGGATGAGGATAATGAAGGTGTGTGTGAGAGAGTGAATGGTGACGTCCCTTGAACTGGCAGTGTGCGTGGGTCCTGTGGATGTGTAATAGGTCTATGAGTGTGCGAGTTGAGAGTGATGATGAGTGAATTACCCTGGTGGAACAGAGATCATCATTCATCCTCTTGCAGCACTGGATGGCTGTCCTCTTCTGAAGGGCATTGGCGCTGACCACTGCTGCCACCACCTCCCAAGCTGGATTGGACAGGTTGCTGTGGAGGTACACGGCATCCAGCAGTCACTTGAGGGACCCGTCGTTGAAGCGGGGGCTGCGGTCATTTTTCCTTTGCTGGCCATGTCTTCCGTTCAGCAGTGGTGAGCTGGAAGCAATGAGCGCTGTGCTTGCGGCTGGACTTTAAACATGGCACCCGGCATGGTGGGGCAGCGCGGTGATGGCCGGCGGGTGAATGAGAGTCCGTCCACCATGGAAACGGCATGTTTCCCAGGGGTGTATAAATAAGGAGGCGTGTTGGGGATGTTACAATGTGAAAACCTGCCATCATGGCCGGCGGGTAAAACATCATTTTACCCACCCGCTACCGCACTCGGTGCAAATCTGGGAAAATTCCACCCAACATATTAAAAAAGAAGCTTTTCATAATCTGAAATTTAAATGTCAAAGCAGCACCACATTCCAAGTAATGTCAGTGTTTTGTATAGTCATGATACACAGGAAATTTTAAAAACTAAAGGGAGAGTTTTTCACTCGTCAGCCGGAAGCGCACCCAACCCGACCGAGTGTAAAATGACGTGCAATGACATCAGGTGAACATTCCAACGGTGTCGCGCACTCACGTGATATTTCATTGGCATTGCGCCCGTCGACAATTAAAAGGCCTATTATGACCATTAAAAGGGTAAATGGATGTAATTTTTCACTCCCCGTCCAACCT
The DNA here is from genome assembly GCF_964194155.1 of Cetorhinus maximus. NCBI lineage: Eukaryota > Metazoa > Chordata > Chondrichthyes > Lamniformes > Cetorhinidae > Cetorhinus > Cetorhinus maximus. The sequence continues at coordinate 35,059,909 of NC_135892.1, read as the reverse complement.
TGCAGTTGGCGGGCAGGCGAAAAGGCCAAGGGGCCTTTGCATTTTTTAGGAAACCTCATCCACGGGCAGGATGAGGTTTCCAACAGCAATTAAAAATAAAATAAAATTTTTAAAATTTAATTAATGACATGTCACATGAGGGGACATGTTTTATAACATTTTAGAAATCTTTATTGTTCATTTTCAAAACTGTTGAGCTTTTCGAGCGCACACCTGCATGCATGAGCAAAGTTTGCACTCACCCTCCCCCCCTCCCCCACACAGGCAACACTGAGTGCTACCATGCACCACTCACACTGGGCGGGCCTTAATTGGCCCACCAGTGTGAAATCACGGTCTGGCCCCGATCGTGGGTGGTGGTCAGCTTCCCGACCACCCCCGTCCGCTCCTGCCGAGCCCGCCCGGTGAGGAAAAATCCTCCCCTAGGAGAAGCAGTAATAATTGAAGAGAGAAACAGAGACAGTAATAGGAGTGCTTATGTCAGTTTCAAAACTGAATGAGTAGAAAAACAGCCAATGTTGAAAATACACAGTAGCTTAAGCAGCACCTATATAGAGGTGAAAAGCAAGAGTAAGTGTTCCAGATCAATAATCTTTCATCAGAACAGCAAAAATGTTAGAGTTATAGCAGGTTTCAAGGAAAGAATAAAAGGGAAATTTTATGACAGGGTGAAAAGCAGGTGAGATTAAATGACAAAAGAGGTGATTGCGCAAGGGAAAATGGGACAAGACAACTGAAATAGGTCAGTGCCAGTGCAATGCCAGGTACATAGGCCGTACATCCCAACAACTGGTGGATCGTGTCAACTGTTTGCAATTGGCAGAGTACTGACCATACACAACCATCCCATGCTTCCAAAACTCAGAGCACAATGTCTAACATTAGATTTGATTCTGCAATTGGACAGCACTTGCTGAACAAACCCAAATATGCTAATTATTGCACTAACAACCAATTCAAATCACTCAGGCTTGCAATATGGCTCACTTATGCTTACTAGAAGCTACATATATTCATGCATTTATATGTATTCTTATATCTGTCCTCTGCAGGCGAAAGAAACATTTCTGAGCATTGCATTGTGCCTTTTTTGAATTAAACAAAAGCATGGGGCCAATAATTCCCTGGTACATTCTCCATGACAATGCCTCAACTAATCAGTCAACTTGCCAACAAATCAGCACCCTTTTCTCGTGCAGTATAAATCAATTATCCCTTTGAAATTTGGCATTCTTGCATCTGTCCTGATGGGTGCATAATGAAAAGCTTCAACAGGATGTCTCTTTTTTCAGTAATACTCAAATTCCCTACTGCCAAGCACATGGAACTGGGGATTTCTCTCAAGGCGCTCCGACTTTTCATCCCGTGCCTGCACCCCTGTGCCCACAGTTCAGGCAGAGCTCCACATGCTGCCTCTGCACAAATGAAGATGGGGCCGTCTTTAGCAGGGCCCTTAGAGGCTCCACAACTGAATGGGCAAATGCCAATGCTGTCAGCTGTTAGAGAGGGGAATGAGAAGCCTGCTCTAGCTCTGTTGAAGCTGCAGGGATAACACCAAGTGGGAGGAATAGAAAGCAGAAGAGGAAGACCTTTTGGTTGCCCCATGTAAGGAATCCATATCTCCAAAAACTATTTGTTTTATTTAAATTGGAAGGACATTGAATTATTTGGAGACTTTCTTGGGAACTGACCAGGGTTCATTTTAAAGGTTATAAGTTCACTTTGGACTGTGAGCAAGCTGCTTTTCCCAAGAAGTTATATGACTTCAGCTAACTGACCAACAAAGCACCTGAGGAGCTAAGAGCTATTTGTTTACTGGAGCTTTAATTGCTGGGAGAAAAAAAAACTGTATCAGAGGCAGAGGCCCTGGCAATTATACTGAAAGCCACCTGAGTTAGAGAAATTTCTGTTTTGAACTTGTTTTTAGGACTCAATGTGGGAACCAACCGAGAAGGTGAAGGTTGCCCAATCTGCTTTCTCCCTGCCTTGTCTGAAATTTTGTGTGGTTATCAGCTTACAACTAGAAATCCTCATCTCAGTATAACTCACTGTATTTAGAAGCCTGAGAAGCTGAGATGAGAGAGAGAGATCTCAAGGACCTTGTTCCCACTCTGTTCTCTCCACACCGAAGCTCCTTTGGAAAGAACTTCCAGAACTACTGTGACATAAGGATAAACGTTTAATTCACTCAAAAAATTGTCAAATGTTTAATTTCGCTATTGTTAGACCCGGAATAAAGAGACTTCAACCAGGCTTCTTCCAATAAACTCAGAATAGTTGATTTATCATAAACCAAAACTACTTTTTAAAAAGCAAGTTGCTTCTCATCTCAGCTTCTCAGGCTTCCAAATCTAATGAGTTATACTGAGATGAGGAACTCTAGCTGGATATTGATAACCACACTGAATTTCAGACAAGGCAGGAAGAAAGTGAGTTGGACAAACTTCGCCTTCTCAGTTGACCCAAAATACAAGTTTCAAACAGAAACTCCTGTCAAGTGGTTTCCAGTGAAATCACCAGGTCCTCTGCCTTTGAAACAGTAGCTCTTTTTTCTCCCAGCAATTAAAGCTCCAGTAAACAAATGGCTCTTATCTCCTCAGGTGTCTTGCCACCATTTAGCTGAAGAGAAAAGGGAGCTTGTTCACAGTCCAAAGTGAAATTATAATCATAATTTTAAAAAATCCATGTTAGTTCCCAAGGAAGTGTCCAAATGATTCAATATCTTCCAATTAAAAAAAAGTCACATTGCTCTTCGAGGTAAGGATTCCTAACATGCCTCCATCCTTAAGGGATGAAACGTCATTTCCAAAGGGATTTCATTGCAAAGTGTACAGGAAAAACATATACAATATATGGAAAAAAATTTAAATATGCACTCACTGATTCTCATTCACTCCTTATACAGAACCTATATAGTTTGTCTGACCTTCTTGACTTCCAGAAAATTCCAACAAAATTACATTCTTAATAATGCATCAGCAATTATATTATCCTTCCGAGCAATATTAACAACCTTTAAGCTGTACGGCTGTATTAGTAAGCTCCATCAGAACAGTCTAGCATTCAGAGTATTAAATTTTTACACACAGGCCAAGGGATTATGGTCAGTATTTATTCATGTTTCTTTATAGCAATGACTGATGTATACGTCAAAATATTTAAGAGCCAGTAACAATCCCAGGGTTTATTTTTCTACTGTAGAGTGTCTCTTCTGATGCCAATTAAATTTTTTTCAGAAAAGCACCTCACTGGCTTCACAATGCCTGATTCATCTTATTGCAATAAGATTGCACCCGCCCCCAAGTCACTAGCATCAATTGCCGCCTTGAAGGGACTAGTGAAGTAAGGGGCGGCCAAAACGAGATCATTAGTTAGGATTGCCTTCAGCTTCTCAAAAGCTGTCTGGCACTCTCTTGACCATAGAAGTAGGCCATTCGGCCCATCGTGTCGACTCCGTCATTCAATGAGATCATGGCTGATCTGATAATCCTCAACTCCACTTTCCTGCTTTTACCCCATAGCCATTGATTCCCTTACTGATTAAAAATCTATCTCTGCCTTGAATATACTTAATGACCCAGCCTCTGCAGCCCTCTGCGGTAAAGAATTCCACAGATTAACTACCCTGAGAGAAGGAATTCCTCCTCAACTCTGTCTTAAATGGGTGACCCCTTACTCTGAGATAATCTCATCTGGTCCTAGACTCTCCCACAAGGGGAAACAACCTCTCAGCATCTACCCTGTCAAGCCCCCTCAGGATCTTATATGTTTCAATAAGGTCACCTCTCATTCTTCTAAATTCCAATGAGTACAGGCCCAACCTACTCAACCTCTCCTTCATAAGAAAATCCCTCCATTCCAGGATCGACCTAGTGAACCTTATCTGGACTGCCTCCATTGCCAGTATATGTTTCCTTAGATAAAGGGACAAATCGGTTCATAGTATTCTAGGTGTGGTCTACCTAGTGCCTTGTACAGTTTTAGCAATATTTCCCTATTTTTGTACTCCATTCCCTTTGAAATAAAAGCCAACATTCCATTTGCCTTCCCTATTACCTGCTGAACTTGTCTGCTAGCTTTTTGTGATCCATGCACTAGGACCCACAAATCCCTCTGTGCTGCAGCGTTCTGCAGTGTTTCTCCATTTAATATTCAGCTCCTCTATTCTTCCTGCCAAACTGTATAACCTCACATTTTACCACATAATGGGTGGAATTTTCCCAGAGTTGCACGAAATGTGGTAGCGGGAGGATAAAACGATGTTTTACCCACCAGCTATGATGGCAGGTTTTCATGCCATATTGTCCCAAACCCACATCATTATTTATGCACACCTGGGAAACACGCCTTTTCCTCATACCGTCCATGGGGTCACTTACCACCCACACAGGCCAGGCATACTTATCATTTGGCCTGGCAGGCATCTTGCTTACTCTTTCTCCATCTCTATCCAAGCAGGTAAAACTGGCACACAAGAGAGAGGTCGCAGGCCGGTGGCGGACTGCCCGAAATAAAGGTCCTCACGGAAACAGTGTCAACCAGCTGGCCAACCACGATCTTGACCAGTCCTGTGCTGACAGTGAGGTCAGCATTGCTCTACCAAGTGAGGATCCAGCAGTGCAACATCCACCAGACAACCATGCCGTGAGTGATGTGTCCTGTTTCACAGGCCACTGCCATGCACAAATTATCTCTTCTTGCTTTTGCAAGCACATCTGCCAAACAGCCAAAAGAATCCATGACCCAGGGCCTCCAATCAAGCCCTGAAGAAACCTCTCGAGACGGATCTGGAGGCACCCTCCCTGAAGTCTGTCACAGCGCACACTCACACCCTCCATCAGCGCAGGCACACACCATGGTGGGACCTAGCTTCAGGGTAGCCCCGGGATCACAATCTGGTGAGCACATCGCACTGTCTGATCCACAGCAGCAGCGGCAGGGACTTCCCAGGTGTCCAGCACTCAGAGGACTGCTGGAGGCCAGAACGTTGCTAAATCAGAGTGAGATCACAAGCCTCTGGACTGGGTCACGTCACAGTTGCTGGAGACGCAACGGCAAGCTCGGGAACATCAGGGAGGATTGTTCGTTGCACTCCTCGGATTGCAAGGCACGATGGAGGAGTTTGCCGGCCTTCTTGCTGAGGTGGTGGCACCAGCATGCCAACACACAAGGTCAACACTTGCATGGTGGCGTCCGTCATGGAGACCTTGGTTGAGGGCTTCGCTCCTGCACGGCTGCACAGGCTGAACTCCATCACTGGTGCCATACTTGGCCTCCATTAGTGTGTACGCGAGATGGGTGCTGGGAAGCTCGATCTTGCTCCAGATACCCCTGGTCCTCAAGGAGTCAGCCTGGGGCCCCCTGGCATCCGTAGGGAGGAGGATCAGTAAGTGCAGACTCCGGGGCCATCCATCCAGGTGACTCCGAGAGTATCCGGCCAATCCAACTCCCTGCTTCCTGTGACCTCAGCTGCTCCAGTTCCACAGGCCGATGGGAGTGCCACTGCCACACAGCATGACCCCGAAAGCAGGCTGGGGCCCTCCAAGTCTCAGCCCTCCAGAGGACGCCCGCCAAAGTCATCACAGACAGGGTGTCACAGTCAGCAGGCTGCCTCCACCTCCATTGTGGATATCTGGGGAGCAACAAGACGTAGCAGCAGGGTTAGGAAGGTTAAGGAGAATTAGTTCTATAGCCTGGGCTGTTAATCACTTGTACATACTGTTCACTTTTATCAATAAACTCCCATGAATGTCTCCCTGCCTATGGCCTTCATGAAGCCATGCTGACTTTGCTTGTTTATATTATGCATTTCTAAATGCTCTGCATCCTTTATAATAGACTCTGACATTTTCCCAATGACAGATGTTAAGCTAACTGGCCTATAGCTACCCGTTTTTTGTCTCCCTCCCTTTTTGAATAAGGGTGTTACATTGGCAGTTTTCCAATCCTCTAGGACGTTGCCAGAATTTAAGGATTCTTGGAAGATACTACAAGTGCATCCACTATCTCTGTAGCTAATTCCTTTAATATCCTAGGATGCAACCCATTAGGTCCAGGGGACTTATCGGCCTTTAGCCCCATTAGTTTCCCCTAGTACTTTTTCTCTAGTGATAGTTATTGTATTTATTTATTGTATTTATTGTATGTATTTATTCAACTCCTCTGCCATTTCCTGGTTCCCCATTATTATTCCCCAGGCTCATTCTTTAAGGGGCCTATGTACACTTTGGCCTCTCTCTTTTTAATATATTTAAAGAAACACTCACTGTCCGTTTTTATATTACTTGCTAGTTTACCCTCAGAGTTTATTTTCTCACTACTATTTCTTTGGTTATCTTTTGTTGCTTTTTAAAACTTTTCCAATCCTCTGGCTTACCAGTAATCTTTGCCACATTGTATGTTTTTTCTTTCGATTTGACACTATCCTTAACTTCCTTGGTTGGTTTATCCCCTTCCCAGAACCCTTCTTCCTCACTGGGAAGTTTCTTTTTTGTGAGCCATGGAGCAGAATCTTCAGGTCGGCGAGCGGGGCCGGGCCCCACTCATCAACACATAAAATGACGCGTGGTGACATCTGGCATGCGTCTTGACGTCACCGCGCGTTATTCTGATTCTCAGTTCGGTGGGCGTGCAGCTGGGCCGCTGCGTGCTCACTGAACTGTCAAAGGCCTATTAAGGCCATTTAAAAACTAATTAAAGTAATTAATTGAGCTGCCCATTCAACCTTAAGGTTGGCGGGCAGGCGAAGAGCTCAGGCGGCCTTTGCATTTATCACAAAACCTCATCCACCAGCGGGGTGAGGTTTCATGAAGGGTTTATAAATTAAATAAATGTTTTCATTAAAGTTCATTGACATGTCCCAGCTCATGTGACACTGAGGGGACATGTCTTAAAAATTTTTTTTTCTTTATTAAAATTTTTGGAAATTAAACTAATCTCCCTGATTTCTATGGGAGATTTCTATGCTCTTTCACGCGCATGCAGGGAGCGCTCTCGCTTCCGGGTGCGCGTCACGCTGAGCGGGCCTTAATTGGCCTGGCCACATAAAATGGCGGCGCCCAGTCAATTGCAGTTGGGGAGAAAATTCTCCCCATGAACTACTTTCTTAAACATCTGCCATTGTTCATCAACCGTCTTTTCTGCTAAACTCCTTTCTCAGTCCACTCCAGCCAACTCTGCCCTCATTCCTTTGTAATTGTCCTTATTTAAGTTTAGCATAGTTGTTTCTGACCCAAGTTTCTCACTCTCAAACTGACTGCTAAGTTTTACCATGTTATGGTCACTGTTTCCTAGGAGATCTTTTACTCTGAGATCATTTATTAAACTTGCCTCATTACACATTACCAGATCTAAAATAGCCTGATCCCTGGTTGGATCCACAAGATATCTAAGAAACTGTCCCGAATACACTCTATGAATTATTGCTCATGGTTACCTCTTCCAATTTGATTTTCCCAATCTACATGAAGATTAAAGTCACCCATGATTAACTTACTGCCTTTTTTACATGCCCTCTTTATATCCTGATTTATTCTCTGTCCTAAAGTATAGCTCCTGTTAAGAGGCCTATAGACTACTCCCACCAGTGCCTCCTTCCCCTTGTTATTTCTTACCTCCACCCATATGGATTCTACATCTTCCTACCCAAGATCATTTCTTGCTATCATTCTTATTCCATCCCCTACTAACAAAGCTACCCCACCACCCTTTCCTTCCTGCCTGTAATGGCTATAAGGTTAGCGGGCCATTAGCCTCTATTTGTCCCATTATTTCATTTATTTTGTTCTGAATACGACATGCACTTAAGAGCCATTAATTTTGCCTTTTTACCATTTTTCCCCCTTTGGCTCTATGTGCTGCTGTTTTTTGATTGTACACTCTGTCCCTTCCTGTCACACTGTGGGTATCACTACCTAAATAGCTGCCCTGTAATGATGCCATATCCTTAGGCTTTGTAATCCTACGTATCCCCTCTCCAGAACCTTCCTCCTCTCTATTTAGTTCAAAGCCCTCTCTACAGCCCTAGTTATTCGGTTCACCAGGACACTCATTCCAGCATGGATCCAGTGAAGCCCATCCCACCGGAACAGCTCCCTTCTACCCCGGTGCAGGTGCTAGTGCCCCATGAACCGAAACCCATTCCGCCCACACCAATCTCACAGCCACGCATTTAACTCCTTGACTTTATTTACCCTATGCCAGTTTGCCCGTGGTTCAGGTAGTAATCCCGAGATTATTACCTTGGAAGTTCTGCTGTTTAATTAGCACCTCACTGTTCAAATTATTTCATCAAAACCTCTATTCTAGTCCTGTCAATGTCATTGTTACCAATGTGGACAATGACAACTGGATCCCTCTCCTCCCTCTCCAAATTCCTCTCCAGCCCTGAGGAGATGTCCTTAACCCTGGCACCGGGTAGGCAACACAGCCTTCGGGACTGTCCCCTACCACTACTACGTTCCTATTTCCTCCCCCCACTTGAATGGCTCCCTTTCCATGGTGCTATGGTCAGTTCGCTCATCCTCCCTCCGTCCCCACTTTCATCCACACAGTTTGCAAGAACCTTGTAACTGTTGGACAACTGCAGGAGCCGTGGCTCTGCAAACATTATCCTCTGGGTCCCCATACCTGCCTCAGCTGCAGTCACACCCTCCTGTCCCTGATCACAGACTAAATTTTGAATTACCGAATCTGAGGGGTGTGACCTCCTTCTGGAGCAAAGTGTCCAGGTGACATTCCCCCTCCTTGATGTGGTGCAATGTCTGCAGCTCAGACTCCAGCTCCTCAACTCAGATCCAAAGTTTCTCGCGCTGCAAACACTTACTACAGATGCCTTCGCTCTGGATCACCTAGGCATCCAGCAATTTCCACATGCTGCAGCAGCAGCACATCACCCGTCCTGCCATCACTATCGTATTTTACTTATTAATTAATTACTCTAGCATCCCTGGTCTTTACACTTCATCGTAATTATATTTTTGGCACCAGAATAGATCTCATACTTATCAAGCTATTTTTAAGAAAAGGAGAGAGAAAAAAGGACTGGAGACCTAAACACAAACTAAAGGCCTTACTTTAACTTTAAAGACTAGAACTATTCACCAATCCTACTCATTAATCAGCTGCTTTCCCTGCACTTGTGCTTTGTGACGTCACTTTACCACTGGTCTCTCATGAAATCTCCCGCTCTTTTTAAAATGAAGTCTCCCCGCTCTCTTTCAAATGAACTCCCCCGCTCTTTTTAAAATGAACTCTCCCTGCTCATTTTAAAATGAAGTCTCCGCGCTCTACCCACTCTTTTTAAAATGAAGTCACCCCAATCTTATTAAAATGAAGACTCCCCGCTCTTTTTAAAATGAGGTCTCCCTGTTCTTTTAAAAATGAAGTCTCTACACTCTTTAAAAAAGGTCTGCCTGCTCTTTTTAAAATGAAGTCCCCCACCCCCAGTCTCCACGCTCTTTTTAAAATGAAGTCTCCCCACTCTTTTTAAATGAACTCTCTCTGCGCTTTTTAAAATGAAGTATCCCCGCTCTACACGCTCTTTCTAAAATTAAGTCTCCCTGCCTTTCCCGCTCTTTTTAAAATGAAAACTCCCCGCTCTCTTTCAAATGAACTCTCCACACTCTTTTCAAAATAAGGTCTCCCCATTGTTTTGAAATGAAGCCTCCCCGCTCTCCCCATCTTATTTAAATGAGCTCTCCATACTCTTTTTTAAAATAAGGTCTGACCTCCCTTTTTAAAATTAAGTTTCTCTGCTCCTTCTAAAATGACGTCTCCCTGCTCTTTTTAGATTGAAGTCTCTGCACTCTTTTTAAAATGAACTCTCCACGCTCTCTTTAAAATGAAGTACCCCCGGTCTCCCTGCTCTTTTTAAAATGAAGGGCAGAATTTTCTGCCTGTCGGGTGGGCCATGCGGGAGTGGAAGCGGGTGCGGGCCCTATCGCCACCCGCGATCGGGTCCGCGCCGCCATGTTACACCGGCAAGCCAATTAAGGCCCGCCCAGCTTGAAATGCGGCTCCCGAGGTCAGCGGGAGTGGGCAGGCGGTGGCAGGACTGCTATGGCCGCAGGGTCCAATGGCGACCCGGCGGCCTTTTTAAAAGAGCTCCTGCAGCCTTGCAAAGGCTGTCAAACATGGCCAACAAAAGGGCTCCCCAGAGCGCGACTGGTAAGCAGGCCAGGCAGGAGGTCACTGTGCCCGTCGTTTCTCAGATAATTGGCTTGCTGCCCTCGACAGCACAGGAGGAGGTCTTTGTTCTCAGGGACGGGAGAAGGAGGCTCCCCCACATGACCAAACTTGCCTGGGAGGAGGTGGCAGAGATAGTGAGCTCCCGTGACATGGAGCGACGTACCTGGATCCAGCGCCGCAAGTATTTCAATGACCTCTTGCGCTTGGGAAGGGTGAGTACCATGTTGGCATCGGTCACTTAATCCAGCAGGTAGGCATTCCCCCCTGGCCGCCCCCACTCCCCAACTCTGAGTGTAGTTACTGCATTGAATCATTGACGGCATATGTCTTTCGCTGGGTGGGCCAGTAGATATTGCCCACACCTACGTCACCCTGAGAGGGTGGTGATGAGATGGGTTCTGTAACCGCAGCATGTGGTACAGTGACACCCACATTACTGTTTTGGGGGCAACCTGGAGGATCTGCTCCTAGGCGCAGACCTGGAACAGCAAAACATGCCAAATTCAGGGTGCTGACATGCTGGGAGGGGAGCTTCCAGGTGGCGGGGTACTGATCCATCTGCTGCCCTTTGCATTCCACGCGCTTACGCTTCCTTGCTTTGCAAGGTTGGACTGTGTGGTGCAAAATGTGGAGGCAGCATTTGGACAAGAAGGGGGGTGGAGACAGGCCTGGCATCTTTGTGTGAGTCTGCATCAGCTACGGGGTGAGCAGGCACTGGAGCCCTGTAATGTCCCACTCTGGTTGAGGTAGGACGGCAGCGAAGAGATTCCAAGTACAAGTTACACTAATCAATGCTCTTCACTCCTTTTCAGGAGAAGAATGCTCATAATGCCGCTGAGCGGTTGAGGACTGGCGGAGGGCCAGCCCAGATGACGATCATTAGCAGGTTGCAGCAGGAGGCCCTCGATCTGGAGAGGCGCCATGCACCAAGGTCCACCGGTGTCGATGAGGCTGGGTGCCATGGGCAGGAATGTTTGCCTAGCACTGAGGTCATCATTAGTGGCCAGCAGCCATGGCACTGCTGAATGTTCAGTGACTGAAGTTTGCAACATGGCTTGACCATTGCTTATGGAAGGATGAGCGCATAATGATCCGGGGGACAGGGATGCACAGTGACATTCTCTCTACGTTAACTAATCAAATGTCCTTGTTCTTCCTTTCAGCATCAGCGAAGCAGGGCCGGGAGGAGGCGGCACAGGGGCCCCCTCTCACACCTGAAGGCCCTGAAATCTGTGACCAACCAGCTCTACCAGCCAGGCTTCAGCACAGATTCTAGCACCTCGGTGGGAATTAGATCATCAGCTAGTGTCCCGGGGCACAGCGGTGAGGGCACTTCACAGTCGCTGGAGGAGCTGTCGGAGACAGAGAGTTCCCAAGGCGCCGGCAGTTGGAGGACTGCAGGGGACCAAGCTTATGCTCAGGTGGCTGATGATGTGCCTCTGGAATCGTCCGAGAGGCAGCAAATGCTGGACGTCCAGCAGAGTGTGTGGGAGGATCTGGCGAGATACATGAGGCTATGCTTGCCTTGGTCTCCATGGTGGAGGAGTCCACACGGACCATCACCGATGCAATGAGCCTCATGGCCGAGCGCCATGCTTCCTCCATGGAGAGAGTGCCGACTCTCATGGAGAGGCTCCTCCAGGAGGCCAATCAAGGCTTCCAGGGATGCGCTTGGACCAGCAAGCCCTCACATTGGCATTGACCTCAGCTGGTCAGTGCCAGTGCGGGAAATGGTCTGGGCACCAAGGGCAGGATCTTCCGGTCGGCAAGCGGGGGCGAGTCCCACTCACCGACACATAAAATGACTTGAGACGATGTTGGATAGAACTCCCGATGTCACCCCGCGTCATTCCCATTTTCAGGTCGGCAGGGGTGCAGCCGAGTCAGCTACGCACCCACCAACCTGTCAACGCCCTATTGAGGCCATTGAAAAACTAATTAAGGTCGTTAATGGACCTGCTCATCGAACCTTAAGGTTGGCGGGCAGGCCGGGAGCCCTGGCGGGCTTTGGAAAAAACATGAAACCTCATCCACGGGCAGGATGAGGTTTCATGAGGGTATTTAAATTTTTAAGAAAGATTTCAATAAAAATTATGGACAATATTTAAACATGCTTATTAAAAGTTTTAAATCGGAGCTGATCTCCCTGAGGCAGCGCTTAGCCTCAGGAAGATCTGTACGCTCTATCGTGCACATGACTGAAAGAGTGCACTCTCGGCTGAGGGAACCCCTCCCCCCCCCTTGTCCACAAAGGGAGCGCATAGTGCTGCCTGGCGGACGTCACGCTGTGCGGGCCTTAATTGGCCCACCCACATAAAATGATGTCGTGCCCCAGGTAGGGGGTGCCTATCAGAGGCCCCCCACCCAATGGGGGGAAAATGTTTTCCCAAGTTTCCCAGCTCGGTACCCATCCATCTAAGGTGAGCAGGGAGGTCTGAAGCGACCTCATGATGGTGCAGCAGCTGCCTGTCATCTCTGTGGGCTCCTCTCAGGGCGCTCCGGATGAGGGCAGCAGCTCCTCTGCCCCCTGCCAGTGACTGCTGCATCTGATGAGGCTGCGATGACTGGGGAGATGCCAGCTGTGGAACTGGCCGCTCCCTCCCAGGCAGGGCCAGCACTAGCTCCACAGGCCAGAGGACAGCCGCCAAGGTCATCAAGGCCAACGGGACAGCACAGTGAGCAGACTATCTCAGATGCCAGTGTAAGCGAGGAGGGAGCACCTAGATGTAGCACCCGAAAGCGTAATTGAAGGCACCTTAGGCACACCATGGGTTCCTCACTGGTGCTTTTGTGTTGCCCTGCAATGAGGTCATGATTAGTTGGTGTGCTGTTTAACACCTTTGTCATTTTGTTTCCTTAAGTTCATTTTGTTATATCATTAAATTTAGATATGTGACCATGGCTGAGGGTGACTCTGTTCCTCTGCAGGTGGATGGTTACTCATGGTGTTATGAGTGAGTTGTGTCACATTGAACTTTATTGACAAGGCCCTTAGTTAATGTTGCTATCCAGACAGATTTAGCACTCAGGTATCGAGTATGGAGCTTGCAGCACAGGCTTGTGTTGGAGGTCCATCTGTGGTGTTCTAGCTGAAGGTTCATTGGATTAAAGCCTCCCGGGTGTCCCTGCCTTCCTGGAGTTTGCCCGGGTCAGAGTCTACCCCCTCAGCATTTCCGTGTGTGTGCTCATCCTCGGATTCACTGCTGGACTCATCATCTGCAGCCGCAGAAACCGCGATTACATCTTCTTCGTCCACAGCGTCGCCCCTTTCCAGCGCAAGATTGTGGAGCGTGCAGCATGCAACCACTATCAGCGACACACGATCTTGGAGGTACTGGAGTGCGCCCCTTGAAGAGTCCAGCCATCAGAAGCGTAGCGAGAAGACCGATGGTTCTCTCCATCACAGCCCTTGTGGAGGCGTTGCTCCTATTATACAGCTGTTTTGCACTCTTTTTAAAACGAAGTCTCCCCGCTCTTTTTAAAATTAAGGGAAAAATTTCCCCCCCCATCAAGTTTTCCAGCAAGTGCGGGAGCGGGTGCGACTTCGATTGGGGGTGGCCAATTAAGGCCGTGGGCGGCCAATTAAGGCCCGCCCAGCATGACGTCTGCTCGGAAGCGTGCGCTTCCTGTATGGGCGGGGGGGAATTTCTTCAGCCAAGAGCGCGCTATTCGCGCTTGTGTGCGAAAGAGCGCGCAGATCTCTCTGAGGCTAAGTGCTGCCTCAGGGAGATCAGCTCCGATTTAAAACTTTAAATTAAGAAGTTGAAAAAATTTCCCTGCCATGTCCCCTCATGTGACACTGTCACATGAGTTGGGACATGTCCATCACTTTTATTGAATGATGTGATTAAAATTTAAAGGCCCTCATGAAACTTCATCCTGGCCATGGATGAGGTTTCATGCTTTTTCCAAAACCCGCCAGGGCTCCCAGCCTGCCCGCCAACCTTAAGGTTCGACGGGCGGGTACATTGATGACCTTAACTACTTTTTCAATGGCCTCAATAGGCCGTTGACAGGGCGGTGGGCGCGCAGCTGACTCGGCTGCGCCCCTGCTGACCTGAAAATGGAAATGATGCGGGGTGACGTCGGGAGTTCCACCCGACGTCATCCCGCGTCATTTTACGCGTCGGCAAGCAGGCCCTGCCACCGCTCGCCGACCAGAAGATCCTGCGCTAAGTCTCTCTGCTTTCCTCATACTTTTTAAAAATGAAGTCTCACCGCTCTTTTTAAAATGAAGTCTTCCCGCTCTTTTTAAAATGAACTCTCTCCATTCTTCTAAAAATGAAGTCTTCCCGCTCTCCCCACTCTTTTTAAAATGAAGTCTCCCTGCTCTTCCCACTCTTTTTGAAATGAAGTCTTCCCACTTTCTCTTTCTCTTTCAAAGTCTCCACGCTCTTTCGAAAATGAAGTCTCCCCACTCTCCCCGCGCTTTTTAAAATGAAGGCTCCCAGCTCTCCCCGTTATATTTAAAATGAAGTCTCCCCGTTCTTCTTAAAACGAAGTCCCCCGCTCTTTTTTAAATGAGCTATCCACATTCTTTTTAAAATAAGGTCTACCCTCTCTTTTTAAAGTGAAGTCCACCGCTCCTTTCAAAGTGAAGACTCCCCACTCTTTTTAAAATTAAGTCTCTGCACTCCTTTTAAAATGAAATCTTCCCGCTCTCCCTGCTCTTTTTAAAATGAAGTTTCCTCACTCTTTTTAAAATGAAGTCTCCCTGCTCTTTTTGAGATGAAGTCTACCCACTTTCTGCACTCTTTTTAAAATGAAGTCTTTCTGCTGTATTTAAAATTAACTCTCTCCACTCTTCTAAAAATGAAGCCTCCCCGCTCTTTTTACCATGAAGCCTCCCCGCTCTTTTTACCATGAAGCCTCCATGCTCTCGTCGCTTTTTAAAATGAACTCTCTCCGCTCTCTTTAAAATGAACTCTCCCCGTTCTTTTTAAAATGAAGTCTCTCCGCCCTATTTAAAATGAAGTCTCTCCGCTCTATTTAAAATGACGTCTCTCCGCTCTATTTAAAATGAAGTCTTTCCGCTCTATTTAAAATGAAGTCTTTCCGCTCTATTTAAAATGAAGTCTTTCCGCTCTTCTAAAAATGAAGTCTCCCCGCTCTTCTAAAAATGAAGTCTCCCCGCTCTTCTAAAAATGAAGTCTCCCCGCTCTCTATGTTCTTTCTCAAATGAACTCTCTCCTCGCTCTTTGTGAAATGAAGGCTCCCCACTCTCCTCGCTCTTTGTGAAATGAAGGCTCCCCTCTCTCCGTGAAATGAAGGCTCCTCTCTCTCCCCGCTCTTTGTGAAATGAAGGCTCCCCTCTCTCTCCGCTCTTTGTGAAATGAAGGCTCCCCTCTCTCCCCGCTCTTTGTGAAATAAAGGCTCCCCTCTCTCCCCGCTCTTTGTGAAATGAAGGCTCTCCCCGCTCTTTGTGAAATGAAGGCTCCCCGCTCTTTGTGAAATTAAGGGCTGGATCGTCACGTCGGCAAGCGGGGTTGGGGCCCGCTCACCGATGCATAAAATGACACGGAATGACATCAGAAGGAACTCCTGACGTCATCCCACGTCACTTGCATTTTCAGGTAGGCGGGGGTGCAGCCGAGTCAGTGCGCCCGCCGACCTGTGAACGGCCTATTTAGGCCATTCAAAAAACAGTTAAGCTTATTAGTGATCGTGCCCATCCAACCTTAAGGTTAGCGGGTAGGTCGGGAGTGCTGGCGGTCCACGGGAGGGATGAGGTTTCATTGCTGAATCAAAAAATTAAGAGACACTTTCAATTAACGTTATGTCCATATCCCAACTCATGTGACATTGTCACATGAGAGGACATAGATGGTGAATGAAATTTTCACTGCAGTAACTTTTCTTATTTTGGGAACCGATCTCCCTGAGGCAGCACTTAGTCTCAGGGAGATCAGAGCCTTAATTGGCTCACCCACTAAAAATGGGGACCCGCCCACGCCCACACCTCCCCCCGACAAAGGGGGAATTTTGCTCTTTTTAAAATGAAGTCTCCTCGCTCTTTTTAAAATTAAATCTCCCTGCTCTTTTTAAAATGAAGCCCCGCACCCCACTCACCAACCTAAAGATCCTGCCCTAGGTCTGCCCTCTCTTTTTAAAATGAAGTCTCCCCGCTGCCCACCCCGCTCTTTGTATAAAAAAGTCTCCCCGCTCCCCGTATAAAAAAGTCTCCCCGCTCCCCCCCGCTCTTTGTATAAAAAAGTCTCCCCGCTCTTTGTATAAAAAAGTCTCCCGCTCCCCCCCGCCCTCTTTAATATGAACGCTCCCCCCCGCCCTCTTTAATATGAACGCTCCCCTCCGCCCTCTTTAATATGAACGCTCCCCTCCGCCCTCTTTAATATGAACGCTCCCCCCCGCCCTCTTTAATATGAACGCTCCCCCCCGCCCTCTTTAATATGAACGCTCCCCCCCGCCCTCTTTAATACGAACGCTCCCCCCCGCCCTCTTTAATACGAACGCTCCCCCCCGCCCTCTTTAATACGAACGCTCCCCCCCGCCCTCTTTAGTACGAACGCTCCCCCCCGCCCTCTTTAATACGAACGCTCCCCCCCGCCCTCTTTAATACGAACGCTCCCCCCCGCCCTCTTTAATACGAACGCTCCCCCCCGCCCTCTTTAATACGAACGCTCCCCCCCGCCCTCTTTAATACGAACGCTCCCCCCCGCCCTCTTTAATACGAACTCTCTACGCTCTTTTTAAAATGAACTCTCTACGCTCTTTTTAAAATGAACTCTCTACGCTCTTTTTAAAATGAAGTCGCCCCACCCTTTTTAAAATGAAGTCTACCCGCAATCCCCACTTTTTAAAAAAATGAAGTCTCCCCGCTCTTTGTAAAATAAAAACAAAATAAAAATAAAATTAACTCTGCACAGAAGCTGTACATCCCCAAAAATCTCACAATTTCCCATTTAGTTTTAAGGACAGGGAATTCTGACAAAAGCCTGTACTTTCACTGCTCTTGTCAACACTTGTCCTTGCCCTATGATACGCCCCAGGTAAGTTATCTGCACTTCGCAAATTCACTCTTGGACAAGGTTTATTCTCATCTGAAATGGAAACCTCAAACCTTCAATCCCACTTGTTCATTGAAAGATGATGGCGCTACTCTCCATTGATCTCACAGATCTCCATTGTCTTACCAGCTCACCTAGCATGCACAGTGAGAGTGTGATGACTGACGCAACTGACATGTCGTTTTCTTCCCCTGGAATCGCCTTCCAACAAACTATTGCAGGATCCCGAGGAGCCATCCTTGACACCAGAGGACTAATGCCCATCAGATGCACCTGCGTCACACCCCCTCTCTGCACCAGGCACCAGCGTAGGTACAAGCATCTCAGTGGTCATTAGATCATTGGCTAAGTCAGTGCACAGTGGGGAGTACAAGACACACTCGCATGAGGATCTGGTGGAGGCAGAGAGTGCCCAGGACGCTGGCAGTCCGAGGACTGCTGGGGACCAGGACCATATTGAGTTCGAGGCAGATGACGAGCCTCCGGAGTAGGCTATTAGGCGGCAGGTGCTGGATGTGCAGGAGGATCTGGAGGAGATTCCTGAGGGTTTGAATGCTATGGTATCCATCATGGAGGAGTCCATGAATAGCATGGGTACTGCGTTGACCCTGAGCACCAAGCGCACTATCTCCTTCATTGAGAGTGTCGACTCTCATGGAGAGGCAGCTCCAGGAACAGAGTAAGGAGTCTCTGGGGTTGCACTCAGACCTGCAAGCCCTCACACTGGCAATGACCTCAGGGCATCACTGACAGTGTGAGAGATGGATGAGGCACCTAGTATTTCTGCTAGGTGTCCGTCCATCAATGGCAAGCAGGGAGGTCCAGGCTGACCTCCTGTTGGCAGGCAAGCTTCATGCCATCTCTGTGGGCTCTTCTCAGGTACTCTGGATGGCAGCAGCAGCTCCTCTGCCACTGACAGTGCCATCTGATAAGGCTGCGATGACGAAAGAATGCCCAGCCATAGCGCTGGGCACACTCTCACAAGCAGTGGCCATGCAGGCTCTGCCGGCCAAAGGACGACCTCCAAGGTCATCAGGGCCGACACGACGGTCAGCATGCTGCCTCCAATGTCGCTGCCAGCAAAAGGCGGGGGGTGGCACCAAGACACAGCACTCGCAAGCATTCATTTAAATCACCGTGAGCACAAGAGGAACTTTTCATAGGTGATCTTCCGTTCTGCCATTATTTGTTAAATTGTTTACTGATATGACTGTTAACACTTTTTAATGTTATTTTCATTATCTGTAAGTGCCAAGAGCATATCAATTTTGTTATTGTGTTAATGGCCTGAGTATGCTTCACTTGTTTTATAGGTGCAGGGCATGCCACTATCTCATGTTGGACGTGAGCGTCTCTAAACTTTACTGCAAGGTGCCAAGTGGACTTTGGGTTCAATGGAACGGGTCATTGCAAACATCCAGTAAGGAGTCGGCGACCCTGGCTTGAGGCGGAAGCAGTGCGTTGGCAGACTAGTTGAAGGAGCATTGAATCAAGGTCTCCCTGGTGTCCCTACCTCCCTGAAGGTTCCAGAGGTCTGCCTCCACGTCCTCAACTTCTTCCCTGAGCTCTGCACTGCACCTCTGACATGTTGATGTAGCTGCATCGCTGCCTGTACACTCTGGCAGCAGGATAGTGGTGCCTTCTGCAGCCTCTTCTGCCTTAGACTCCCTGCTGGCCGTGCGACTCTCCTCCCACAGGTCGCTCCCTTGGGCGATGCCTGCTCACATCTGGCCTCCTCTCCCTTCTGCCCCTCTGTTCCTTCTCAGAGGGGATCCCATCATTAGAGTAGACAGCCCCCAGTACCAGAGGAACACAAAGCTATCTGGTGATTGGGACAGTCCATACAGGATAAATCATCCAGGGGCCTTGGAGGCACCAATGAGTCCAAAAATGAAGGCTAGTAATGCAAAGACTGAAGCTAAAAACAGATAAAGCTGTCAAGTTTCACTAAGCAGCCAATCTCCTAAACTCCTCACTACTCACATTGAAAATGCTCCAGGCCCATTTTAACCCACCCTTGGATGACAATTTAATAAAAGCATGCTGCCCACCTGCCCATCTTCCCCATGCGATGAGAGCGAAATTGCGCAGACAATGTAAAGCCTCAGTCAATAGGATTTTTACTGGCCTTAATTGGTCCTTTAATTTTCGGCAGGTGCAGTTCTGACTCCCGCGTATGCCCGCCAAACCCAATATTGCATGCACACGTGATGACGACATCGGGACACATCTCCGACCTCATTTTGCACAATTTTACGTGCATTCAGGTCAGGCGCACGCCTGACTTCAGAGTGTGAAATTCAGGCCATAGGGGAGAATGTTCTCCATGTCGGGCGGGTTGTGCGGGAGTGGGCACAGGCCCGATCGCCGCCCGCAAACGGGTCTGCGCTGCCACTTTACGCGGGCGGGCCAATTAAGGCCCATCCAGCGTAGTTCACGACTCCTGTGCATAGCGGGAGTGGGCGGGTGGCAGCAGACACGCTCAGAGCACTGGGTCCAATAGCAAGCTGGCAACCTGCATAAATGAAGGCCTGGCAGCCTTGGAAAGGCAGCTCAGAATGGCTGGGAGAACGGCTCAGCAAAGGGGCAATGTGCGTGACGCAAGTCCAGAGGCCATGCTGGAGGGTAGGCCAGCGGGCCAGTGTGCCCCTCGTTTTTACGATGAGTGCCTAGCTACTCTCCTAGAGGAGGTGGCAGCACAGCGAGAGATCCTTCTTCTGAGGGACGGGAGGCGGAGGCCTCCCCACCTGATCAAACGTGCATGGGAGGAGGTGGCCAAGAATGTTAGCTCCCATGATGTGGTGCGGCGCACATGGCTCCAGATTCAACGATCTCCTGAGCTCGAGAAGGGTGAGTACCCTGTTGCCTCAAGTCACTTAATGCAGCCGTCACCCTTTCCCCCCCAACCCCAACCCCACCCCCATCGGCAACTCTCAGCACAGTAACGGCATTGAATCCCTCACGGCATGTATCCCTTGCTGGGTGTGCTAGCAGAGATTGCCCATGCCCAGTTCACCCTGAGAGGATTGAGCTAGGATGTGTTCTGTATCCACAGCATGTGTGACACTGACACCCAGTGTATAGAATGGGGTTGAAAGTCAAGGGTCTGCACCTAGGCAGAATGCTGGAACTGCAAAGCATGTCAAAGTCAGAATTGCTAACATGCTGGGAGGGGAGCTTCCAGTTGGCAGGGCACCAATCCATCTACTGGTCTTTGCGCTCCACATGCTTGTGCCTCCTTGCTTAGCAAAGTGAAATCTTGTGGTGCCACATGTGAAGGAAGCAGCATTTGGGCAATGGGGCAGCAGCCAACCCTGGCTTGTTTGGATGAGTGTGCAGCAGCTGCGGGGTAATGAAGAACTGGAGTCCTGCAACGTCCCACTCTGGCTGGGTTGGCAGAGATGCGATGGAAATTCAGGTGCAAGCTGGACTAATCAATGCTCCTCTCTCCTTTTCAGGAAAAGACTGCGCACAATGCCTCTGAACGAATGCGGACTGGCGGAGGGCATCCTAACGGCTTTCCATCAACAGGCCATGGATCTGGAGAGGCGCCATGCTCCCAGGTCCACCGGTGGCGATGAGGCTGGGGTGCCACGGGGAGGTATGTTTGGCGAGCACTCAGGTCACCATTTGTGTCACAGAAGCCATGGCACTGCTGAATGCTTAGTGATTGAAGTTAGCAACATGGGTTTACCATTGATTATGGAAAGGTGAGCGCGTAATGATCTGCATTACCGGAGAAGGGCTGGGAGGAGGAGGCAGAGGGCCCACCTCTGACCCCTGAAGCCCCAGAGCAAATCCACTCATCAGCATCACACCATCTCAGCCAGGCAGGCACCCCTGTGGGAATTAAGTATTCGGCTAGTGTCCCGAGGCATGGCGGTGAGGGTACTTCACACTTGCTTGAGGTATGGGCAGAGACAGAGAGTGCCCAGGGCGCTGGCAGTCAGAGGACTGCTGGGAACCAGGTACATGCTCAGTCAGTGGCTGATGATGTGCTTCTGGAGTATTCCATGAGGCAGCAAATGCTGGAAGTGCAGCAGGGTATGCGAGACAATCTAGCAGAGATAGATGAGGCTATGCATGGCATGGTGCCCGTGCTGGAGTCATCCATGCAGAGCAGCACCGATGCAATGAGCCTCATGGCTGAGCGCTATGCTTCCTCCTTGGAGAGAGTGTGGCAGCTCTCGTGGAGAGGCTCCTCCAGGAGAACAATCAGAGCCTCCTGGGATTGCGCTTGGACCTGCAAGCCTTCACAGCAGCATTGGCCTCAGCTGGTCAGTGCCAGTGTGGGAGATGGTTTGGGCACCAAGTATCCCAACACGGTGCCCATCCATCTATGGTGAGCAGGGAGGTCTGAAGCGAATTCATGTCGGCGCAGCAACTGCCTGTCATCTCAGGCCGCTCTGGATGAGGGCAGCAGCTCCTCCGCCCCTCTGCCAGTGACCGTGGCATCCGATGAGGCTGCGGCGACTGGGGAGAAGCCAGCTGTGGAACTGGCCGCTCCCTCCCAGTCGGGGCCATCAAATGCTCGAGGGCCAGAGGACATCTGCCAAGGTCATCGTGGCCAACAGGACAGCACAGTGAGCAGGCTGTCTCAGATGCCAGTGCCAGTGGGGGGACAACACCTAGACGTAGCACCCATAAGCGTAAATTTAAAGCACCTTAGGCACACCACGCGTTTCTCACTGGTGCTTTTATGTTGGCCCATAGTACTTTGTGGAAGACTTGGTGTGATGTCCAACACCGTTTTTGTTTTGCTTTATTAAGTTACATTTGTTAACTCAATAAATTTTAATATGTTGCCATGCCTCAGGGTGATTCCTTACTTCTGCAAGTGGGCGGGAAACCATGATGTTATGAGTGAGTTGTATAACATTAACTTGTCATAAAGCTCAATGTTAGTATCCAGGCTGATTTAGCACTCAGGTATCGAGTGTGGAGCCTGCAGCCCTGGCATATATTGAAGGTCTATCTGTGGTGGGCTAGCTGAAGGCTCTTTGGATTAAAGCCTCCCAGGTGTCCCTGCCTCCCTGGAGTATGCCCGGGTCAGTGTCTACCCCCTCAGCGTTCTCCTGTGCGTGCTCATCCTCGGGCTCACTGCTGGACTCATCGTGTGCATCCAGAGCAACTGCGTCTACGTCTTCCTCGTCCACTGCGTCACCCCTTTCCAGTGTCAGATTGTGGAGAGTGCAGCATACAACCACGGTCTGGGGGGTATTGGAGTGTGCCCCCTGAGCGGTCCAGGCATCGGAAGTGCATCTTGAGAAAACTGATGGTTCTCTCCACCACAGCCCTTATGGAGGCATGGCTCCTATTGTACCACTGCTCAGCCTCTGTTCTTGGATAGCGGAGAGACGTCATGAGCCACCTTTTGAGGGGAAAGCCCTCGTCACCCAGCAGCCATCAATCCAGCCAGTCTGGAGCACTGAAGAGCCTCGGCACCTGGGAGTGTCTGAATATGTAAGCATCGTGGGAGCTCCCTGGGTACCTTGCAGAATCTGCAGCTTGTGATCACACACTCTCTGCACGTTGAAGGAGTGGAATCCCTTCCTGTTGACAAAGGCACCGGGTTCACCTGCTGGCGCCTTGATGGCCACGTGTGCAGCCAATTGCACCCTGGACGCGGGGAAGCCAGCAATCGCTGCAAAGCCTCTGGCTCGCTCTGTCTGGCTAGCATCATCCCAGCGGTAATGGATGGAAGTCAATGCACGCCTAAATAGAGCGTCTGTCACCTGCTTCGCCGCCTGTATACCATGGCAGCAGGATATTCGCATCTTCTGCGGCCCCTTCTGCCTTGCACGTCCTGTTGGCCCTACGCCCCTTGTGCCTGCGCCTCTCCTCCCAAAGGTGCCTCCCCTGGAGGCTGACTGTGGACTCCTGGCCTCCTCCCCCTTCTGGCCCTCCCTTATCTCCTCAGAGGAGAGCACAACTCCCATTCCCAGGCTAAGGGAAGGCTTTCATGAAGAACTGTAGAGTCCTGACCAAGGCTTTTACTCCTATCATACCAACTGCTAGGAGTTTTGAAGTCTTTCTGCTCACACAGGCAATTATAAAGTAACTTTCACGCTTAAATACCTGAAAGATCACATTTGCAACCCCATTCACCCCTCTTATCCTGCCCGTGGATCAGGTTTATACAAATATCTCCTGCCCGCCTGCCTATTGACCTCGTGCGACATCCTGAAGATTGCACACGCTGCAAAAAATCGAAACCAATTGCTGCCTCAAGGGCCTTAACTGGCCCATTAATTGATGGCGGGCACGCATCCGAACTTATAGCGCGTCCGCCTTTCCAATTATCACGATGGCGCAGGGTGTCGGGACGCTCGCCCAACATCACTGTACGTTATTTTACGCGTGGACGTGCGGGGCCTGCCCACGCACGCCTATGGAAAAATTCTGCCCAGGATCTTTTTAGGCAGTAAATGCAAATGCTTCTGGGCCATTTCAAATCGGTGGAATTGTTATGCTTCACATGGATAGGAATATTAGCTCTCCCTTTATTTACCTTCTATTAACGTGAAGACTGTGGACAATGTATTTGTTGAAATCACCAAAGTGACCTCAGCATTTCAGCATTCAATCCGGTTAGTGCATGCAATACAAGGATGAAGTCCAAACTACTAACAACAGAACATGACTTTGCTAGATTACATACATGTGAAATAAAGGACTACAAAATTGCTATTTTCTACTATTTTCCAATTCTGCCCCTTTTTAAGTCACCTCCACTCTCTGAAGGGCAATTAGGGATGGGCAACAAATGAATGTTGACCTTGCCAGCAATGCACACATCCCACGAGAAAAAGATATACAAAAAGCCTTGAAAAATAACATGGTCCTAGAGTTCAACAAAAACAAAACAGCAATAAAGTAGCATAGTCACAGTTCGTATATAATTAAAGTTTGAGCATTATACATCAACATAATATATCATGTCAATCTGAAAATCTGTGTTTCTGAAGTACTTTGTAAAATGTTATTATTTTATATACTCATGGAGGTTTCAACCTAGTTCTCCATATTCACCTCTCCACCACTAAATACTTTGAACTCAGTCCCTCTCCACCCCCACCACACATATGCACATGCCCTCTTCCCAACCTACCTCCGCCAATCACTCACTCATTTAGCAGCCTATCTTCCCAACACCGCTCCCCCAATCACTCACTTCCTCAGCAGCCCCTCTTACAAACTCCCTTCCACCAACCACTCATTCGGCAGAATTTTATGGCCTCGACGCAGCAGGGGCAGGGCCGTAAAATGCGACAAGTCATTCAAAAGTCCACTGATTTCAGCGGGGCCGCAAAATCCCGCCAGCATAAAATTCCACCCATTCACTCAGGAACCCCTCTTCCAAACCTGCATCATGCTCCCACCACCCACCCTGTTGAACCTCACTGAGAATTGAGCTCCACCCACCTGCCAAGCCTCAGGCTCCACTGCTATCCCCCGCCTGCTGAGCCTTGGGCTCCACTGCTCTCCCCCATTTGCTGTCTCGGGCGCCACTGCTCCCCCACCTGCCAAGGCATGAACTCCATGCTCCCCACCCTGCCCCCAGCTTGCTGAAGCCTGTCCTGATGACTCCACAAAGCAGCCAGCAGCAGAGTGCGCCCTCCCACTAGGATGAGTGGCGGCTCCTTCAAGTCTGCTCCTGGCCGTGTTATTGGTTTTCCAGACTTTTGAGATCTCTCCTCCCGGTTTTGACAGTGTTGGAGGCTGTGGCCGAGGGAAGGTGGAGGTTGGGAAACAAATTAAAAGGGCAGAATTCCATTATCCAAAAGTTGGAATTCTGCCAAATGGTGGCAATTTCCCATCCCTGACCTATGGGAAATCAGCCAATGCAGCAAAGCGAGAGCCCCGTATGTCTGACTAGCCTTATCAGTATCAAAGTAGATGAAAATGGTGGCATTGGCAAATATGGCATCAGTCACCTGAGGGATACACTGATGCACAGCTGATTGACATCTTCAGGATTTCACACCAACAAATCCCTGGAAGGAACCTCTCTGTCCTGTGGAGCAGCATGCAGCTGCGATGAAGGCAGCTGCTGTTGCTCTTCCTGCTGGTATTGCTGCTCCTCTTGTTTAGCACTAGAGGTCCATGGTATAGTGGTATAAGCTGCTCCCATACTGCAGAGAAGGTTGACAGCAGGGAAGAGGAAATCAGAGTGAACAAAGTCCAAGATGGGTGAAATTACTTCTAAAATGTTGAGATTCACCTGTAAATCAGTCAATGTTCAGAAGTCCCTCAAATACAAGCTTCACATAGGCAGAGGAGCAGCTATTCAGTTTCATTCTAAGAGCTCTCAGGGCTGTCAATTTCATTGATGCATGACTCTCCACTGTGCCTGCGCTTTGCTGATCCTGGTGAGTTCCACACAGCTACTGGCAAGCTTGGGCAACCTACTGTTAAGGTTAGAATTTTGGGCTGAAGACAGAATTAATTGACACTTAATATTTAAATTGTGGTGGCAGCCTTCCGTCTCATAAGATGATGGTTTGCACGGTTGTGGTCAACTCTGGTGTAAAGCAAAGCTCGGTTGGCTTTGTGGGATCCCACTGTAGGATAGCAGTCTCTGTTGCATATTCTGCAGAGGAAGACAGTGAGCTGAGAAAGTGAACGATTCACTGGTCTGTTTTCTCTGTGCCCTCTTTTCAACTAGCTGAGCTTTTCGTTTCAGCTCGCCTCTCCCAATGCCATTCAGTCAACCTCACGGAGCTCACAGCTGTCAGCAACTGTCTCCCAGTTGTCAGTGTCAATAACTGCCACCTTCATAGCTCGCTTGTAGGTATCCTTGTAGCAGACAAGGTGTCCTTGTAGTCTGCACACCCAGGAGGTTGTGGGTATAGGGCCGTCATGCATCCAATAAACATGGTCAAGCCAGTGCAGACACCATTGACTTATCAATGAGTTATGCCAATGGAATCAGCATGCTCCAGGACTTCTGAGTTGGTGACCTGGTCCTGCCAAGACATGGTGAGGACATGCCTGAGACAGCAAGGGTGAAAACTGATCAGCCTTTTCTCCAGCCTACCATATGCTCCCCAGGTCTCACCACTGTAAAGGAGTGTGCTGAGGACGCAAGGCTTGGTAAACTCACAATTTGGTGTTCTGTCAGGTTGCTATTGATCCCACACTCTTACTCAGTTTGAATATAACAGACCACATTTATTGTATGTGTTATTTCACACCAAGTGACAGATTGCTGATGATTGTGAAGCCTAGATATATGAAGTTATCAACGACCTCCAGCATCACATTGTCAACACTGATAGATAGCAGTATGGCAACATCCTGGACCATTACATTTTGTTTTCCTGTTACTGATGGTAAAAGCAAACTCTATACAGACGCAAGAGAACCAACATGATGGGTAAGGTCAGCTATGAAGGAGCAACATCGGAACCCTTTGAGATCTGCAACGGGATCAAACAGAATTGCATTCTGGCACTGGTAGTCTTTGGAATATTCTTCTCTTTGCAGATGCTTTCAGATCATCTATACGTACCAGAATTGACTGAAAACTGTTCAGTCTTACTTGCCTGAGATCCAAGACAAAGGTGCGCCAAGTCCTCAGAGAGTTGCTGTATGTTGATGATGCCACACTAGTATTCCATACCAAGAAATTTCAATGGCAAATGGACATATTCTCCTGCACCTGTAAAGAGTTTGCTTTGACCATTAGCATCAGGAAAACAAAACGTAATAGTCCAGGATATTGCCATACTGCTGTCTATCAATGCTGACAATGTGATACTGGAGGTTGTTGATAACTTCATATATCTAGGCTTCACAATCATTAGTGGTCTGTCACTTGATGTGAAATAACACATGCAATAAGTGTGGTCTGTTATATTCAAACTGAGTAAGAGTGTAGGAACAACAGCAACGTGATAGGACACCAAATTGGGAGTTTACCAAGCTTGGGTCCTCAGCACACTCCTTTACAGTGGTGAGACCTGGAAAACATATGGTAGGCAGGAGAAAAGGCTGATTAGTTTTCACCTTTGCTGCCTCAGACATGTCCTCACCTTCTCTTGGCAGGACAAGGTCGCCAACTCGGAAGTCATGTTGTTATGGAAAGAAGAGATCACAATGAGCAGCTTCAGCAGTCAATTTTCTCCAGCGCTTAAATAATCCACCTCTGCTCAAATGGTTGAATGTCTTGGTGACATCAATGAAGGCAATATATAGTGGTTTCCTTTGCTCACAGCATTTCCCTTGCAGCTGCTGGACCAAGACAATCATGTCAATTTTACATCTTCTAGTTCTGAAACCACACATTGATTCTAGATAGATGCATTCAGCCAGGATCTGCAGTCTGACCAGGGCCATGGGCGAATACTTTTCCCATGATGCTCAGCCATGAGATGCCTCGATGGTTGGTGCAATCATTGTGATCGTTCTTCCTCTTGCACAGAGTTATAATTGTTGCATCATGTATATGCTGCTGCACTGCCCTACCCTCCAGCAGAGACAGAGAAGTTCATGCGGATGCGGCAGGAATGCTGGTTTCCTGTGCTTGATGCGTTTAAGTGGTACTGCATCAACACCCAGACCTTTGTGCATTACAAGCGAGTCCATAACTTTGCTAAGCTCCTCTACTGTGGATTAAATATCAAGCTCTGCCATGGCAGGCAGGCTATGGTGTCCAAAGCTTCCTCGGTGAATTACAAAATAGATGTAGCACAGGAGGAGGTCATTCAGCCCATCATGTCTGTGCTGGCTCTCCGAAGGAGCAATGTACCTAGTACCACTCCCGGGCCTCCTCCAAAAATCCCTGCACATTCTTCCTTTTCACGTAATAATCCAATTTCATCTTGAATATCTTGATTGAACATGCCTCCACCACATGCTCAGGCAGTGCATTCCAGATCCGAATCATTCACTGCGTGAAAAACTTTCTTCTCATTGTTTCTATTACCAATTCCCTTAATCGGTGCCCTCTTGTTCTCAATCCTTCCACCAATGGGAACAGTGTTTCCCTATCTACTCTGACCAGGCCCCTTTTGTACACCTCCATCAAATCTCCTCTCAATCTTCTCTTCTCCAAGGAAAACAGTCCCATCCTTTCCAATCTAAGTGAAGCTCCTCATTCCTGGAACCTTCATGAACCTTTTCTGCACTCGGTCTAATATCTTCAAATCTTTCCTAAAGCGTGGTGCCCAGAACTTAACAAGGCTTTGAATTTGACAAACTGAACCCACTTGAAGTATCTTCTTCTGGTTTGAGACAATTTTTTTTCAACTGTAGTCTCCCTAGAGTACAACTCAAGATAGTGTTCCACCCATCTCTCCAACTGTTTATTGCAGTCGGTGATGACCTCCCTGCCGTTGTTTTCATTGGATACATTTCTTTCCTGATGGACCTGTTGCCTTTCTGATTTCTTCATACAGGCCCCTAGATTTCCCTATGTTGAAGTTCACCTGGATATTCTAAGAAAATTGTAAGCAGAAGTCATTAGCGCTCTACCTAGCAGTCTGTTGGACTTTACTTTGAGCAGCTCTTCGTGCATTCAGAGTCTCCTTGCTTGGACTCTCATAATTAACGAGAGCTGATTGCTTGGCTTCAATGAAAGATTCCATCACAGGGATGTTAGCTTCAAACCAATCCGCATTTTTCTAATTTTGCTTTCCGTATGTTGGGAGTGCGATATTGTTGATGGTGTCTCTATGTCTGTTCCATTTCATTTTTGCACCGTGTGGGGAAATGCTGGAGGGTTCCTGTTCAATCAAGTCACGGAACTATTGGTTTTTATCTGGGTTGGCAGTATGGCTGGACAGCATTTCCACTTTGAATGAAAAGGCTTCAAGGGTTGCATCTTAACCCTGGTGCACACTAGGGAGTGATCTATATCACAGTCAATGCTGTGGTAGCTGCATGTGTTGAGAATGCTATTCAGACAGTTATGTCTGCTGATTATCAGATCCAGCTGGTGCCAACGCCCTGATCTTGGATTCTCCAGGATGCCTTGTGGCATGATTTCTTCTGAAAGGTGTTGATTACATAAAGCTCGTGGTAGCAGCAGGGCTCAAATAATCTCTGTCTGTTCGTATTTATCTTTCCCAGGCCCTGGTGTCCAAGGCATGAGGATCATGTGTCGAAACCCCCCAGTGGTAGAAACATTCTAACTTTGACACTGATGTCAGCAGAATCCCTATCTCCTCACAGGAGTGGAACACAGCATTGAAACATACATACTATGAGGTGAACTGGCTGTGTTTGAGTTGTGAGGCAGATAGAGTGAGTAGCAAGTTCCTCAGTGCAAAGCCTACACTCTGCTCAAGTATTTCTTCTGAATTCTTCCCCTTCCAGATGAACATGTAATGCTTTTCTTTCAGTAATCTGCTCTCGGCGGACCTGGTCTCTTCAAAGGAAGTTATGTCAATGTTCAGCCGATCAAGTTCCAAGTCGATCACAGCTGTTTTGCACTTGTTATCAACCAGATGCAAGTTATCTGTCAATCCCACACACATAGTCCTCATGTTTCAGCGTGTCAATCAAAGAGTCGGCAGAGTCGGCATCTTCTTTTTTATCGTCCGTTTGCCTGGTGTGGTGGATTCTGTCCACTTGTTGAAGCAAATGGACTGCGGTGGGTCAGCAGTTTTCCAGTCAGGGGTTGCCCGACTTGAGGTGGGTGGTGGCTGACCAGTGGAACACCATGGTCCCTCCTGTTGTCGGAGACAGCCTGTAGCACTCGTTCTTTATTCCAACCGAGGTGAGCTTACCACTGGTAACTGCAGGCTTCTGTGTTGTGTTAAACACTCTGTAGCAAAACTGGAGTGTCCTTTCCAGGCTGCAAGCCTGGGAAAAATTTATGGAGACCCTGGGCTGCCCAAACGTCAGGGTCCCCCGATCAATCTCCCCGGTTGAGTCCAAAGGAATGCAAAGCACTATGTTTGGCACAGGCTTGGTTACAAAAGTTGCCAGAAAGATGGCATGTTTAGGCATCAGTCAGCCTTTGGGCTCCACTTCAGAGTTTTGATCAGGGTTAACTTCCTTAGCCTTCAACTCTCCACAAGGCTGTGGAGCTATTTGCCCTTAGCAGGAAATTTAGTTCATGAATACCTCAGCGTGTCCACATACCAGGAGGCTTGAACCCTGCTTATCTAGGGGCCAAACCTCCTCCCTCCTGTGGCCAAGAGGTCGACATGATGCATCTCGTGTGTGGGTGAGGAGAGTTCACATGCATTCCGCTTGTGTGAACCAGTTTGTTTTTCCTTATAAGAAACAGATAGATTTCCTTAGAAACATGGCGTTCAGTTTACGGAGATGGCTATCAACAATATAAAAATAAGAATCAAAAGATGCAAGTCTCCTCATGTCAGTACATAGCCTCTCCATCAACAAGTCATCAGCTGTGTCTCCTCATGGCAACACGTGGAACTAGGTTCTTTGCAGCCCCAGGCTAAAGCTTCAGAAGTTATTTAAATTATAAACCCAAATATATCAATGGGGGCTTCCCACACACCTTCAAATGCACCCTGGTGAAAGCCAAAAGTGAGCAGAATCATTTTGGGTTTCTGACATGCCTACATATTTTGGACATTTAAACCACACACACCCTACCAGCATTTGTGGGAGTTAAAATTATACCCACACACTGGGGATTAAAATTTACGTGGGCTAGGCAGGGAATAGTTGAAGCAGATACATGCTAAGATGGGGGCAATAACATGTTGGGGTGGGGAGGGGGGTGGTGGCGGTCAGAGCACAAAAAGAGGGATAACAATCTCAAATATGGAGGTCTCAGATCAATGGAAAGAGGGTACATTTGGAACATGGAGAGGGAAGATGGAGAAAAGTAGAAAACAAGTAATATACCATGATCCTGTGAAGAGCAAATCTATTCAACTCCCTCTCAGTATGTTTGTGAGGGAAATACAAAGAAGTCTGGATTGATCATTCGGTTGTCATTTTTCAGTTAGACATATTATACAATAGCACCAGGGAACTATGTGATGTATGGCTAAATGTTGTTCCTATATTTTCTCCTGTGCTTTATGTTTCCGTGCAGCTCTTGGACAAGAAGAGTACAAAAACAAAAGACAATTTTATACAACAGTTGAATGTTGAATTAATTCTTTCAATATATAAATAAATGAGCTTACCAGTGGGCATTTTTGTCATCTATATTATACTTGACTGAGCTACAGGTATCTATGCTATATAATAACATTAAACATTATTAGGTAGAAAATATACTTTTAATTACAAAATAGACTCTCAAATGCTTTGAGAAGTAAGTAGTCCGGTTTGAAAATGTCCTATGTAATACAATATGCTGTTCGGGCTTTATATTTTTTTGGACCTGTTGGGCGCTGAGATACAATAAGGTTTACTTGATGATAACAACATGCATGCCTATAACTCCTTTAAAGTAGAAAAATATTTCTGCCATTGTATAAAAACAGTGAGCCAAAGATGCAGATATTAGAAAGATTGACTGAGAACGTGGTCAAAGAGGTAGGTTTTAAAGAACATACGAATTAGGAGCAGGAGTAGGCCACTTGGCCCCTCGAGCCTGCTCCACCATTCAATAAGATCATGGCTGATCTGATTGTAACCTCAATTCCACATTCCCGCCTACCCCCAGTAACCATCAAGAATCTACCTGCCTCAGCCTTAAAAATATTCAAAGTCTCTGCTTCCACCAACTTTTGAGGAAGAGTTCCAAAGAATCATGATCCTCAGAGAAAAATTTCTCCACATATCTGTTTCAAATAGTGACCCCCAGTTCTAGATTCTCCCACAAGAAGAAATATCCTTCCCACGTCCACACTGTCAAGTCCCCTCAGGATCTTCTGTTTCAACCAAGATACCTCTTACTCTTTGAGACTCCAGCAGATACAAGCCTGGCCTGCCCAACCTTTCCTCATGAGACAACCTGCCCATTTCAAGCATTAGCTTAGTAAACCTTCTCTGAACTGCTTCCAAGACATTTACATCCTTCCTTAAATAAGGAGACTAATACTGTACACAGTACTTTAGATGTGGTCTCACCAGTGCCCTGTATAACTGAAGCATAACCTCTTTACTTTTGTATTCAACTCCCCTCATAATAAACAATAACATTCTATTTGCTTTCCTAATTACTTGCTGTACCTGCATACTAGCCTTTTGGGATTCATGCGCTAGGATACCCAGATCCCTCTGCACCTCAGAGCTCTGCAATCTCTCACTATTTAGATAATATGCTTCTTTTTTATTCTTCCTGCCAAAGTGGACAATTTCACATTTTCTAACATTTTACTCCAGTTGCCAGATCTTTGCCCACTCACTTACCTATGTCCCTTTGAAGCCTCCTTATGTCCTCTTCACAACTTACTTTCCTACCTCTCTTTGTGCCTTCAGCAAATTTAGCAACCGTACCTTCGGCCCCTTCATCCAAGTCATTTATATAAATTGTAAAAAGTTGAGGCCCCAGCACCGATCCCTGTGGCACACCACCGGTTACATCTTGCCATTTGTCCCATTTATCCCTACTCTCTGTTTCCTGTTAGCTAGCCAATCTTCTATCCATGTGTTACCCCCTACACCATGAGCTTTTATTTTCCACAATAACCTTTGATGTGGCACCTTATCCAACACCTTCTGGAAATCTAAATACCGTATATCCACCGGTTCCCCTTTATCCACAGCGCATTACTTCTTCAAAGACCTCCAATAAATTGGTTAAACATGATTTCCCTCTCATAAAAACATGTTGACGCCGTCTGATTACTTTAAATTGCCCTGCCATAAATGTCTTTAATAATAGCTTCTAACATTTTCCCTATGACAGAAGTTAAGCTAACTGACCTGTAGTTTCTTGCTTTCAGTCTCCCTCCCTTTTTGAATAAAGGAGTTACATTTGCTGCTTTCCAATCTAATGGAACCTTCCCCAAATCTAGGGAATTTTGGAAAATTAAACCCATGCATCAACTATCTCACTAGCCATTTCTTTTAAGGCCACAGGATGAAGTCCATCAAGACCTGGGGACTTGTCAGCCTGCAGCTCCAACAATTTGCTCAGTACCACTTCCCTGCTGATTGTAATTTTCCACAGTTCATCCCTCCCTTCTTTTCCTGATATATAACTATTTCCGGGTTGTTACTTGTATCCTTTATAGTGAAGTCCAATGCAAAATACCTGTTCAATTTAGCTGCCATCTCCTTATTTTCCATCATTAGTTCTCTAGGCTCACTTTCAATAGGACCATTGCTCACTTTGTTAATACTTCTGTATATCTATATAAACTCTTACTATCTGTCTTTATATTTCTAGCTAATTTTCTCATATACTCTAATTTTTTATCTCCTTATTAATCTTTTAGTCATTCTTTGCTCTTTTTTATATTCTGTACAATCTTCTGACCTGCCACCTATCCTTGCGCAATTATATGCTTTTCCTTTGAATTTGACATGACCTTTAACTTTTTTTAGTTAATCAGGGATGGTGGGTCCACCCTTTGGAATCTGTCTTTCTCAATGGAATGTATCTATTCTGTGTATTCTGAAGTATCCCCTTAAACGTCTGCCACTGCATCTGTATTGACATATCTCTTAACCTAATTTACCAGTTCACTTTTGCTAGCTCTGCTTTCATGCCCTCATAATAGCTCTTATTTAAGTTTAAAATACTAGTCTTAGACCCACTCTTCGCTCCTTCAAACTGAATGTACAATTCAATCATATTATGATCCCTGCTACCTAGGGCTGCCTTCACCATGAGGTCATTCATTCATCCTTCCTCATTGCACAATACCAGGTCTAGCATAGCCTGCTCTTGGGTTGGTGCCAGAACGTGCTGTTCTAAAAAACAATCCCGAAAACATTCTATGAATTCTTCATCTAGGCTACCTTTGCCCATCTGATTTTATCCAGCATATATGTAAATTAAAATCTTCATTATTATTGCTGTATCTTTCTGACAAGCTCCCATTATTTCTTCCTTTATACCCCTTCCTACCATGTGGTTACTGTTAGGGGGACCTGTACACCACTTCCACAAGTGACTTCTTGCCTTTATCATTTCTCATCTCTACCCAAACCGCTTCTACATCCTGGTTTCTTGAACGTAGTCATCCCTCTCTATTGTGCTAATACCATCATTAATTAACAGACCCACCCCTCCACCTTTCCCTAACTTCCTGTTCTTCCTAAATGTTATGTACCCTTCAATATTCAGGTCCCAATCTATGTCATCCTGCAGTCATGTCTCTGTAATGGCTATCAGATCATACTTAATTATTACTTTTTGTGCTATCAGTTCATGTTTTGTTTCGAATGCTGTGTGCATTCAGATAGACAGCCATTAGTTTTGTCCTTTTATTATTTTTGTAAATTTAGACTTATCTGCTGATTTACTCTTAGATTTTTACTCTGTCCCTTCCTGTCTATTTATCATTTCCCATATTAAATATCTTTCTCCCTTGCCTTGTCTCTACTCTTTGGTTTACCACATCTTCCCAAATTTGATCCCTTGGCCCCACTATTTAGTTTTAAACCCTCTCTACTTTCCTAGTGGCTCACTAGAACACTGGTCCCAGCAAAGTTCAGGTGTAGACCGTCCCAACAGCACAGCCTGCACTTTCCACAGTATTGGTGCCAGTGCCCTATGATCCGGAATCCACTTCTCCCACAACAGTCTTTGAGTCAAGCTTTCATCTCTCGAATCTTATTTACCCTATGCCAATTTGCATGTGGCTCAGGTAATAATTCAGAGATAATTACCTTTGAGGTTCTGCTTTTTTGAATTTTGTGCCCAGCTCTTCGTACTCTCTATGCAGAGCCTCTTTCCTAGTTCTGCCTATGCAGTTGGTAACTACATGGAGTGCGACGACTGGATCCTCCCCTCCCACTGCAAGTTCCTCTCCAGTCCTGGAGCAGATATCCCAAACCATGGAACTGGGCAGACAACATAGCCTTCTGAAATCTCCCCCTCTGCTGCAGAAAACAATATATCTCCCTGACTATACTGTCCCCTACTACCACCATATTCCTTTTTGTACCCTCCACTTGAACAACTTCCTGTACCATGATGCCATGGCCAGTCTGCTCATCCAACCTCCAGACCTTGCTTTCATCCACAAAGGTTGCAAACACCTCAAACCTGTTTGCTAATTGCAAAGTCTGAGGCTCCTCAGTACTGTCTGCTCGGTCCCTTTACCTACCTCACTCACGGTCACACCCTCCTGTCCCTCAGCGCCAACCAAAACAGACGATCCTATTCTAAGAGGTGTGACCATCTTCTGGAATAATGTGTCCAGGTATCTCCCCCCCTCCTCCCTGATGCTGCACAGTGTTGGCAGCTCAGCTTCGAGATGAATAATCCTGATTCAGAACTGCATACTCTTTCTGCAGACCTGTTTGTCCTGCATTACATTGGTGTCTAGGAGCTTCCAAATTCCATAGCTGCAACACAACACCTGTTACTTATGTTATTTTATTTAATTACTTTAATTAACTTGGAATAATTCCTGTGTATACAATTTACTGTACTTACTAAATACTCGCACTCAACTAAGGCTTATACATGTCTGAATTCCTAATTGGCTTACCAGTTACTCACCTACCAGCTCCTCCTACTGCCCCAAAGTAAGAAAAAAGTAGAAAAAGAGCAATTCCCTCCCCTTCACCAAATTCTCCACTCATCAAACTCCTATCAGCTCACTCTGCTTGCAATCTGGAGTCAATTTGCAAGGCTGCACCCAGACCTCTATTTAGTCTTTGGAGCTGACCACAACAACTAATTGGACTAGTTGACCAATTAACTAATCTGCTGCTCTCCAAGGGAGCTCGGAGGTGTCAGCTGTGGCTCAGTCCATAGCACCCTCGCCTTTGAATCAGAGGGTTGTGGGTTCATGTCCCACTCCCGGAAACCAAGAACTGCGATTGTACTTGAAAGAGTTGCAATCTGTGACTGTTGATAACTCGAAAGAGTTTCCAAGGGAGCTCGTTTATTCCTGCCTAAGGCTGGAAGAAACTTACTTTGGTTTATTAACTTATTTTAAGTAAATACCAGTTAAATGCTAATGGTAGACCAGATTTTTAGAAAGATACTGATATTTAAAACTCCCCACTCACCAAATTTGTTATCAGCTCACTCTG
This sequence comes from Cetorhinus maximus, assembly GCF_964194155.1. NCBI lineage: Eukaryota > Metazoa > Chordata > Chondrichthyes > Lamniformes > Cetorhinidae > Cetorhinus > Cetorhinus maximus. The sequence continues at coordinate 35,023,598 of NC_135892.1, read as the reverse complement.
CTTGCAATCTGCACTCCATTTGTTTGGAAAATCTTAAAGGCAATGGAGCAGAAACATGGAGAGCTATTGAAGGGGGATATTTTCAAAGCTTAGGGCCGAGAAAGCAGAAGGCTTGGTTGCCAATGGTGGGGCACAGAGAATACACTAGAGTTGGACGAATGTTGAGCTTTTGAAGGCTTTTAGGATTGGAGAAGGTTACAGAGAGATAGTTTTTTTTGCTACTGAACATAAAGTGCTAGAAATTCAATAAGTATTCACTCATACCAATAGCCAAATAATACTGATCCATCATGGGAAATTAGGAATGCTGCTTATGCTCAGTGTTCAATTCAGTCACAGCTTTTGGCAAAAATAGTCCAAACCAAGGTTTTTAGAAAGAAGCGGAGGTCCTCAAGGCATTAAAAGACAGAAAAGACAATTCAATGGATAATCTTAATTACAATAAATAAAGGACACCTAAGGTACTTGTATCAGGTGTCCTTTATTTGCTGGTGTCCCTATTTTCAAAACAGTAATTGTACGTGGAATAAACTGGATGAACCAAATATCCGAAGGATGGCTGCATCACCTGCAATATTCCTCCTTTTATTTGGCATCAGCCGGGATTGTACCTAATTCTGGAGCCATGCCAGAAGGATGTACTGGCAATATCAATTCATATTCTGTTCAGTTCACAATTTGATTGTCCCTGATTTCAAGGTGCAGCTTGTATTGGTAACATTGTAAGCTATTTGTAACTGTCAATAAATGTTCATTTTTGCAGGTGTCTTTTATGCCATGATTTACTGCACGTTGTTGTGACATGTTTAAATTTTATTTTGGACAATGACAATTTTGATTACTGAAGAAAAACGATGGATAAAACTCATACTCAGCAATTATTTTGTACATGTTGTGAGAACTAGTTTGCCAAATCAGTGATCAGCTTACATGGGTAAAATTCATTATTGTGTTCACTGGAATATATCACAGAAGAAAGCTGTCATTGAAATGTTTAACAAGACCCAACCCAGCTGTCTTATAAGAAACAATGGGCAGAATTTTGCCCTCGGATGGCGGGCGGGCCCCACCGGCTCAGCGGCGGGCGGACAGCTGACCCCCACCACCGAAACGGGGCCCGCTGCCATTTTGAGTGGACGGGCCAATTAAGGCCTGCCCGACAGAGCGCTGTGCGCTTCCTGTGCAGGGGGCAGCAGGTGGGGGGTTCCTCCTCTGTCAAAGTGCGCTCTTTCATGCATGCGCGCGAAAGAGCACACTGCTCCCTGAGACAAAGTCCTGTCTCAGGGAGATTAATGACAGGTAAGAAAAGTCAAAAAATAGAAAAATTTTAAAATTGTTAACGTGTCCCCCTCATGTGACAATGTCACATGAGATGGGACATGTTAATAAAAAGGACATAAACTTTATTAGACTTTTTAAATATGAACATGGAACCTCATCCCGCCGGTGGATGAGGTTTCATGCTTTATCAGAAGCCTACTGGGGCTCCCGGCCTGCCCGCCAGCCTTAAGGTTGGACGGGCAGGTCTTTAATTATCTTAGTGAGCCTGTCAATGGCCTCAATTGGCCATTGACAGGTCGGCAGGCAGACAGCTGATTTCGCTGTCCGCCTGCCTTCCTGAAAATTTAAAGGGACTGGGATGACATCGGGGGTTCCTCCCGACATCATCCCACGTCATTTTCCCGTCGGCGAGCGGGCCCTGCCCCCAAATCGCTGACGGGAAAATTCAGGCCAATAAATAGTAAAATCTGAAAATGCTGGAAATACTCAGCAGGTCAGGCAGCGTCTGTGGAGATAGATTAACATTTCAGGTTGTGACCTTCCATCAGAACCAGGGAATTTAGAAATATAATAGACTTTAAGGTGGTAACATGGGGGAAGGTGGCAAAAAACAAAAAGGAAGGTCTGTGTTCTTGTGGTTTCCAGAAGTTCGAAATAATCCCGCTTTTAGTCACTAATACAGAAGCTTTTCATTGAAAGTATTCACATATCTCACCATGTGCTACAGACGATAAATTGTTTCTCGGCACCTGAACACAAGTGCAGTCGTGAGTGGTGTGGCACTCTGGATATACACGAATATAAGTGCATAACCATGTAGATCCTCTATACGAATAATATAGCAATATAATAGTCCATGATAGCACCGAATATGGGGCATATTAAATGACAAAGAGTTGGTGGGACAGAGCCAAATGCCACCATTGAAGATACAAAAGATGCATCCAGAGGTGAGAATGCCAGGATAATGAACAGCTGCCGCCTGAAAGCAAATAAATAAGAAAAACAAGGTTGAGACCAATGAATGTTAAAGAAAAGGAGGCAAGATAAGGGGGCACAGATTATGGTCTGAAATTGTTAACTCAATGTTGAGCCCAAAAGGCTGTAAAATGCCTAACTGAAAGATCAGGTGGTGACATGTAAGCCAATCTCTTCCCACTCAATGGGCAGAATTGTCCAAGATTTACATTAAGTGCGGTAGCAGGCGGGAAATAGGACATTTTACCCGCTAGCTGCAATGGCGGCATTACAGCCATATCGTCCCATTCCTAGCGCATCCCGCCTCATTAATAATGCATTCCCAGAAAACACGCTGGATCGCAGGCGAGGCGGCCTCTAATTCACCCGCCCGTTGTCATCTCAGGCCTTCAGTAATATGGAGGCGCCATATTTAAAGAAGGTCCGTGCACAGAGCTAACTCTCTCTAAGGCATCAAAAGCTGCTGGAAAGTCATGGCTGCCAAAGGGAGGAAGCATGCTGCCCCCAAATTTAGCGATACCTTGAAAAGATTGGTGGTGAAGACAAATATAGGTAAGAAACAGGGGAATTTATGATGGGGAACAAAGAAATGGCTGACCAACTAAATACATACTTTGGTTCTGTCTTCACAAAGGAGGACACAAATAACATGCCAAAAATGTTGGGGAACACAGGGTTTAGTGAGAAGGAGGAACTGAAAGAAATCAGTATTAGTAGGGAAATGGTGTTGGAGAAATTGATGGGATTGATGGCCGATAAATCCCCGGGGCCTGATAATCTATATCCAAGAGTATTTAAGGAAGTGGCCCTAGAAATAGTGGATGCATTGGTGGTCATCTTTCGAGATTCTATAGACTCTGGAACAGTTCCTACAGATTGGAGGGTTGCTAATATAACCCCACTATATAAAAAGGGAGGTAGAGAGAAAACAGGAGATCATAGACCAGTCAGCCTGATGTCAGTAGTGGGGAAAATTCTAGAGTCCATTATAAAAGATTTAATAGCTGAGCACTTGGAAAATAGTGGCACAATCGGACAGAGTCAGCAAAGGGAAATCACGCTTGACAAATCGATTGGAATTTTTCGAGGATGTAACTAGCAGAATTGATGAGGGGGAGCCAGTGAATGTGGTTTACTTGGACTTTCTGAAGGCTTTTGACAAAGTCCCGCATAAGAGATCAGCGTGTAAAATTAAAGTGTATGGGATTGGGGGTAGTTTATTGAGATGGATAGAAAACTGCTTGGCAGACAGGAAACAAAGAGTAGGAATAAACGGGTCTTTTTCCGAATGGCAGGTAGTGACTAGTGGAGTACCGCAGGGATCAGTGCTGGGACCCCAGCAATTCACAAAATATATTAATGATTTAGATGAGGGAACTAAATGTAATATCTCTAATTTTGTAGATGACACAAAGCTGGGTGGGAGGGTGAGCTGTGAGGAGGATGCAGAGATGCTTCAGTGTGATTTGGTCAAGCTGAGTGAGTGGGCAAATATATGGCAGATGTAGTATAATGTGGTTAAATGTGAGGTTGTCCACTTTGGTAGCAAAAACAGGAAGACAGATTATTATCTGAATGGCCATAAATTGAGAGAGGGGAATCACAGAATCACACAGTGTGGAAGAGGCACTTCGGCCCACCAAGTCTGCACCGACACGTGAGAAACGTGACCTGGGTGTCCTCGTACAGTCGCTGAAGGTAAGCATGCAGGTGCAGCAGGTGGCAAAGAAGGTAAATGGTATGCTGACCTTCATAGCGAGAGGATTAGAGTACAGGAGCAGGGATGTCTTGTTGCGATTATACAGGGACCACACCTGAAATATTGCGTGCAATTTTGGTCCCTTTATCTGAGGAAGGATGTACTTGCTATAGAGGGAATGCAGCAAAGGTTTGCCCGACTGATTCCTGGGATGGCGGGACTGACATATAATGCAAGATTTAGTCGGTTAGGATTATATTCGCTGGAGTTCCGAAGAATGAGGGGGGATCTCATAGAAACCTATAAAATTCTAACAGGACTAGACAGGGTAGATGCAGGAAGGATGTTCCCGATGGTGGGGGAGTCCAGAACCAGGGGTCACAGTCTGAGGGTATGAGGTAGACCATTTAGAACTGAGATGAAGAGAAATTTCTTCACCCAGAGTAGTGAGCCTGTGGAATTCGTTACCACAGAAAGTAGTTGACGCCAAAACATTGTATGTTTTCAAGAATGAGTTAGATATAGCTCTTGGGGCGAAAGGGATCAAAAGGATATGGGGAGAAAGTGGGAGCAGTCTATTGAGTTGGATGATCAGCCATGATCATAATGAATGGCGAAGTCAGCTCGAAGGGTTGAATGGCCTACTCCTGCTCCTATTTTCTCTGTTTCTATGTTTCTCCCTCTGGCACCTACTGGAGGCTCACCGTGAAGTCCTCTACCTCCCGCTCTGGATGAAGACCAGAAAGCAAGCTCACCAATCCAGCAAGGGAGGTGGCAGCAGAATCACACAGTGCAGAAGAGGCCCTTCAGCCCATCGAGTCTGCACCGACATGTGAGAAATACCTGATCTACCTACCTAATCCCATTTACCAGCACTTGGCCCATAGCCTTGAAGGTTAAAGGATGTGAGGCAACCCGCCTCCACCACACTCCCAGGCAACGCATTCCAGACTGTCACCACCCTCTGGGTAAAAAAGTGTTTCCTCACATCCCCCCTAAACCTCTTGCCCCTCACCTTGAACTTGTGTCCCCTCATGACTGACCCTTCAACTAAGGGGAACAACTGCTCTCTATCCAAACTCTCCATGCCCCTCAATCTTGTACACCTCGATCAAGTCGCTCCTCAGTCTTCTCTGCTCCAACGAAAATCCAACCTCTCTTCATAACTTAAATGTTTCATCCCAGGCAACATCCTGGTAAACCTCATCTGCACCCACTCCAGTGCAATCACATCTTTCCTATAACGTGGCGACCAGAACTGCACACGGCGCTCCAGCTGTGGCCTCACCAAGGTTCTATACAACTCCAACATGACCTCCCTACTTTTGTAATCTATGCCTCGATTGATAAAGGCAAGTGTCCCATATGCCTTTTTCACCACCCCACTAACATGCCCCACCGCCTTCAGAGATCCCTGGACACACACGCCAAGGTCCCTTTATTCCTCAGAACTTCTTAGTGTCATGCCGTTCATTGAATACTTCCTTGTCAAATTACTCCTTCCAAAGTGTATCACCTCACACTTTTCAAGGTTAAATTCCATCTGCCACTTATCTACCCATTTGACCATCCCGTCTATATCTTCCTGTAGCCCAAGACACTCAACCTCACTGCTGACCACCCGGCCAATCTTTGTGTCATCTGCAAACTTACTAATCCTACCCCCCACGTAGTCATCTATGTCATTGATATGAATGACGAATAATAGGGGACCCAGCACAGATCCCTGCGGTTACACCACTGGACACGGGCTTCCAGTCACGGAAGCAGCCTTCTGTTATCACCCTGTCTCCTACTACTAAGCCAATTTTGAATCCACCTTATCAAATTAACCTTTATCCCATGTGCAATTGCCTTCTTTGTAAGTCTCCCATGTGGGACCTTGTCAAAGGCTTTGCTAAAGTCCATATAAACTACATCAACTGTACTACCCTCATCTACACACCTGATCACCTCCTCAAAAAATTCAATCAAATTGGTTAGGCATGACCTCCCTCTGACAAAGCCATGCTGATTATCCCTGATCAAACCTTGCCTCTCCAAGTGGCGACAGATTCTCTCCTTTAGAATTTTCTCCAATAGTTTCCCTACCACTGACGTGAGACTCACTGGTCTGTAGTTCCCTGGCTTATCTCTACATCCTTTCTTAAATAGCGGAACCACATTAGCTGTTCTCTAGTCCTCTGGCACCTCCCCTGTGGCCAGAGAGGAGTTAAAAATTTGGGTCAGAGCCCCTGCGATCCCCTCCCTTAGCAGTCTGGGACACAAATCATCTGGACCTGCAGATTTGTCCACTTTTAAGCCTGCCAACACCTCCAATACCTTGTCACTCCCTATATCAATTTGCTCAAGACCCTCGCAGTCTCTCTCCCCGAGTTCCATACCTTCATCCTCATTCCCTTGGGTGCAGACGAATGTGAAGTATTGGTCCAACACTCTACCGATGTCCTCTGGCTCCACCCATAGATTGCCCCCTTGGTCCTTAATGGGCCCTACTCTTTCCCTGGTTATCCTCTTCCCATTGATATACTTATAGAATATCTTGGGATTTTCCCTACTTTTACCAGCCAGAGCTTTCTCATATCCCCTCTTTGCTCTCCTAATTGCTCTCTTAAGCTCCACCCTGCACTTTCTGTACTCCACTAATGCCTCCGCTGATTTGCTCCCTTTGTACCTGCTAAAAGCCTCTCTTTCCTTCTCATCGTATCCTGAATATCTCTGGTCATCCATGGTTCTCTGGGTTTGTTACTCCTTCCTATCACCCTGGAGGGAACATGTTGATCCTGTACCCTCCCCATTTCCTTTTTGGACACCCCCCCCCCACTGCTCTTCTGTAGATTTCCCCACAAGTAGCTGTTCCCAGTCTACCTTGGCCAGATCCTGCCTTATTTTACTAAAATCCGCTCTCCCCCAATCCAAAACATTTTTTTATAACTTGTCTATTTCTTTGTCCATAACAAGCTTAAATTGTACCATGTTGTGGTCACTATCACTAAAATGCTCCCCCACTACCACCTCAGCCACCTGTCCGGCTTCATTCCCCAGAATTAGGTCCAGCACTGCGCCATCCCTTGTTGGGCCCTCTACATATTGACCTAAAAAGTTCTCCTGTACACATTTCAAGAAATCCACTCCATCCAAGCCTTTAACACTATGTCTATCCCAATTAATGCTGGGAAAGTTGAAATCACCTAATATAATTACCCTATTGTTTTTGTTTTTACACACTTCTGCAAATTATGCACATATTTGCTCCTCAATTTCCCACTAACTATCTGGGGGCCTATAATAAACACCTAACAATGTGGCTGCCCCTTTTTTATTCTTTAGCTCTACCCACAAAGCTTTATTCGATGCCCCCTCCAAGATATCATCTCTCCTTACTGCAGTAATTGACACCTTAACTAATAATGCAACGCCTCCTCCTCTTTTACCCCCTCCCCTGTCTCGCCTGAAGATTCTACATCCCGGAATGTTGAGCTGCCAATCCTACCTCTCCCTCAACCACGTCTCTGTGATGGCTACTATATCACAATTCCATGTGTCAATCCTCACCCTTAACTCATCTGTTTTACCTGTAATACTCCTCGCATTACAGTAGAGGCCATCCAGCCTTGCTTTAATCCCTTGAAACTTAATGCAGCTGTACTCCTTCTGACTTGATTGTTTTACTGCATTATGATGTGTCCCTATTCTGCTAACATTCTATGTCCCCTCCCCCTGCCGAGTTAGTTTAAACTCCTCCCAACAACACTAGCAAATCCTCCCGCAAGGATGTAGTCCCGCTCTGGTTCAGATGTAGACCGTCCTGCTTGAGCAGGTCCCACCTTCCCCAGAAACACTCCCAGTGATCCAGGAATCTAAAACCCTCCCTCCTGCACCAACTCTTAAGCAACTGTCAGAACCAACGCCCTGCAAAACAGGACAGCAACCCAGTGCCGAAAGAAGATGAATGTTCTCCTTCGTTCCGCCAGGGTAAGTCACTCTTCTCATTGCTCTCAACTCTCACACTCACAAACCCATCAAGCATCCACAGGGATCTCACTCAGTGCCAGTTCAAAGGACATCACCATTCACTTTCTCTCACACATCTTAATCTGCCTTGCAGATCGTGTCCTCATCTCGTCCATGGCACCACTCACCACCCACACATGCCAAGCATCCTTATCATCTGGCCTAGCAGGCATCCTGCTTACACTCTCTCTATCTGTATTCATGCAGGACAAGCCGGCACACAACAAAAAGGGAGAGATCGCAGACTTGTGGAGGAATTCCTGACATCAGGGTCCTCACAGTCTTTGAAAATAGAATCATCCAGCCGGCCGGCGACAATCTGGACCATTCCTGTGCTGACATTGGGGTCAGCAGTGCTCAACCAAGTGAGGATCCAGCAGTGCAACCCATCAGACAACCATGCTCTGTTCCGTAGTCCCCAGCCATGCATTAATTATCTCTCCTTGCTTTCGAGGCATGCCTGGGAAGCAGCCGAGGAGGACCACAACCCAGGACCTCGATTCAAGCCCTGAAGGGACCTCAGAAGAAGAATCTGATGACGCTCTCATTGAAAGCCTGTCACAAAACTCATCCTCACCCTCCACCAGCACAGAGACACACACCTGGTGGGACCTAGTTCAAGAGTAGCCTCAGGGTCACAATCTGGTGAGCACATTGCAACACCTGATCCACAGCAGGCACTTACCAGGATTCCAGCACTCAGAGGACTACTAGAGACCAGAAATCTGAGTTCGACTCAGATGATGAGCCTCTGGACTTGGTCATACCTCAGTTGCTGGAGCTGCAAAGGCAAGCTCGGGAACATCAGGAAGGGATGCCTGGTGCACTCCTCAGATTGCAAGGCACAATGCAGGAGTCCATCATTCAGTTTGACTAACACCTGCATGACAACACACCAAGTTCAACACTAGTAGGATGGCGGGTGCCATGGAGACTTTGGTCTAGGACATTGGTCCCGCACTGCCGCGTGGGCTGAACTCCATCACTGATGCCATAGTTGGCCTCCAACAGCGTGTGCGCACGAGAGGGCTGTGGGGGCAGCTCAATCTCACTCCAGCTACCCCTTCTCCTCAAGAGTCAGCCAGGGGCCCTCGGGTACCCTTAGGGGCGAGGATTAGCAGGTGCACACCCCAGGGCCATCCACCCCAGGTGACTCAGACAATGACTGGCCAATCTGAATCCCCTCTTCATGTGACCCAAGCAGCTCCAGTTCCACAGGCAAAGAAGGGTGCCACTGACACACCGCAGGACCCCGAAAGCAGGCCAGGGCCCTCCAGGCTCAGCCCTCCACAGGATGCCCACCAAGGCCATCACAGGCAGGGCATAGCAGTCAGCAGACTGCCTCCACCTCCGCTGTGGATGTCGAGGGAGCACCAAGACATAGTGGCAGGGTTAGGAAGGTCAAGAAGATACTGTTGCCCAGGCTGTGCAAGTGGGTGTTAATCACTTGTACATACTGTTCACTATTGTAAGTAAACTCCTTGCCTGTGTCTCCTTGTACTGATGAGCAGTGTTCGTGTCACTCAGACATGAAACCTTGATTCCTGCACAAGATAAAGGCAGGTGTCTCAGTCCAGGGCCTCCCTCTCTGTACAGTGTGTAAATTTCAGACCAAAGTGATGGTCCAGCTTAACACGCACTGGACACATTAGTGATGCCTGGACCTCGATGGGGCTTGGAGTTCCGTCATTCTCTCTGTGCTCTCAGCACCTCTGAAGGGAGGCTGCCCCCCACCCCCCAATCTCTGACCGGTGACGCAGCGCTCCTAAAGGGGTCAAGTGCTGACGGCGGACAAAGGACAAAGTGCATTTAAGGTTTCATGGCTACATCTCCATGATATGACCCTGGTCACAGAGCGCACATGAGCTGCCCTCAGCTAGACTGGAGTCAGATGTTCAGAGAGGTAATGTGAAGGTCTATGGAGTGTCCTCACTGCATGTTGTCATCATCCTCCTGGAATCGAGCGACTATTAGGGCCTCTGCTGTGTCTCCATGACATGAGCCTGAACACTAAGGGTATCTGCACTGCCATCAGCCACACAGGAGTCAAACTTTCAGAGATGCAAGGCAAGGATGTCAGGGCTGTCCTCACTGCATCTAGTCATCATCCTCCACGAATCCTGAAACTATGAAGACCTCCTGAGCGCGCCTGCCTCATCTGGTCAGTGTGATGGCCTCATTGCCGGCTTCCTCACCTTCGAGGGCTTTATCACTGTATTCCCCTTTGACATCCTCCTCATCAGAGGACACATGCAGATCCTCCTCAGCCAGGCCCTCCCCCCTTTGCAGCACCAGGTTGTGGAGGACGCAGCAAGCAACAATGATGCGCCTCACCCTCTGGGGGTTGTATTGCAGTGCTCCACTAGATCTATCGAGGTACCGGAGCTTCATTTTCAAAATGCCTATAGTTTGCTCCACCAAAGTTTGGGTCGCGGCATGAGCCTCGCTATACTAATCGCTCTCCTGCAGTCTGAAGCCACCGGATGGGTGTCATCAGCCACGTCCTCTGTGGGTAGCCTTTGTGCCCGAGGAGCCAATCCTGCAGCCTCTCTGGACTCTGGAAGATGTCAGGGATTTAAGAACTGCCAAGCATGTCAGAGTCATGGACATTCCCTGGGAATTGTGCGAAGACCTGCAGAATGTGCTTGCAGTGGTCGCATACCAGCTGAACAGTGAGTGGATGCCCTTGCGGTTGACCTAGTTGACTGCTTGTTGCCATGGAGATCTAAGTGCCATGTGAGTGCAGCCAATGACACCCTGCATCTGTGGAAAACCTGACATCTGCACATATCCTAGCGCTCTTGCTTCCTGGCTTTCCTAATCCCAGGCAAAATGCACAAAGTTGTATGCCTTCATGAATATGGCGCCCATGACCTCCTGGATACACTTGTGTGGGATTTCGCAAACCTCCATGCCCAAGTTACCTGTGGAGCCCTGGAAGGGGCCACTGGCATAAAATTGAGCACCGCGGTCACTTTCACAGCCACTGGCAGTGGATGCCCTCCATGTCTCCATGGCCAACCAGTTCCTTAGAAAGGAGCAGTCTTCAGTGACACTGTTTCTCAGTCATCTACAGGAATGACAGGTGGCGTCTACAGACCCTGGAGCTAGCAAGGCACCTACGAGCCACGGCTCACTGTGGATCTTCAGCTGTATGCGCAGCAGGCCCTGCCACCCCTTTATCTTGAGGGAGGTGCTCCTCCCTTTGCCGAGCTAGGTGCCTCCACAGCTCTCTTCTTCTACTTCTCTGGTCTGTGTAAGCCATGAGGTATACCGCTAGAACACCAGGCTTCCTGATCCTGATGTTCTCCTCTTGCAAGATCAAAGAGAGAGAGGTGTGTTTAGCATGGGTGTATTAAGATCCTCTCTTGGTTAACTCTGAACGCCCCTTCACGCAAGCAGGGAAGTGCTGGCCATCACTTGGATGACCAGTGTTTATTGCACTAACTGGCCATCCGAAACCCCACCCATCTCTGCCTCACTCTACTTGATCGACTGGCGGCAGCTTCAGCCATTGGACTACACGCTGTGCTTTCAGTTCACGCATTCTCCTAACCCGCACTGCAAGGCTGTGCTGTTAGCTTGAACCATAATGGACAATGGTCCAAACCTTATTAAAGGCATTGCAGGGGGCTGTGAGCGCCTCCACCAGTGACTGTGCCATGGTCACCTTTCACAAGGAGAGTGTATTACTTATCCAGTCGGCTAATTGTTCTGCTGCCCTCTAAAGCGCGTTCTAATCTGCAGTCTGCGCCCGAGGGGTGAAGAGTTCTGGAGCATTTAGTGGCACTTTCATGCCTTTGTATTGCTTAAGTGGGCAGAAAAGCTTCAGAGGCTCAACTCCAGGCATGTCAATGGAGCTGCAGCTGAACGGTCTCAGCTGCAGAAGAATGCACACTTTTGACAAGCTTTTCTAAGTGAGTGGCTACTTCCCTCATTCCTCTTCCCTCCACCCGCTGGTATGTGGAGTCTTTCCTTCAGTCTATCTGTGCTGCCTTGACCCCACCAAACCCCATCCTCCACCCCCAGGTCTGTCCCACACTGGAGCCCTTGCCCCGGCAATGCACTGAAAGCCAGCCTGGAAAAAGCAACTTGCTTGTGCCACCCCCCTCCCACGAATGCGCAGCGCCTCATCCTTGATGTGCTATAGACGCTGCTCATGAGCGCTGCGGAAGGTTGTGTACACAGACCTCCGAGTTCTACTCGAGGTTCAGCTCACCAGGTGCACGCCTTTTAAAGGCAGTCATGAGACACACCATTCTGAAGTCACGCCAACGTGGGCGGTAAATTTGACATGGTGGGGATGATTCCAGCGAGCAGGGCTTACAATTTGATGCAAATATATGAAAATGACGTTCCTGACATCTGGCAGGGGGAAACGCGGCCATCATCGACGGGTGGAGTAGACAATTGCAAACTGGTTTCAGGATGGTGTAAAACCGATTTTTGGCCTTCTCAGCATATTATCACCATCCGCCCACCATGACACCCAATGCCAATGGGGCTGGAAAATTCCAGCCAATGTCATCACCATGTGCTTTTAAATTGGAACAGCAAATTCTGACTTGTTCATTAATGCAATTGCCTTGGAAGAGCACCATTCCTACATTCTCGTGTTCGTCAAATACTCTATGACCAAAATTTCCAAACTAATACCAAATAAAATTTGAACTTCAATTTCATGGCCTTATTCAAAGAACAGTGGCAGTTTTCCTGGCATCCTGGCTGGCATTCCTCTTCCAGCCAAACAGAACAATGTGCCAATGATCTTATTTCTGTGTACAGGAAACTTACGGAATAGCTGACACCAGTCACTTCATTCCAAAAGTAATTTACTTTGTTACATTTCTGCACTATAAGGCATTATATAAATGCAAATATTACTTTTCAGATTATGAAATGCAAATTAAAACAAATTTGTCTGATTTAATTCTAACCTGATAGGAATTCTTCAGAGACAAGGCATTCAATTATGGAGCAGTAAATTATAACTGAACAGCAGTTAGTCCCTTAAGTAAAAGTATGGGGAATACATGATAATGTTATAACCATTATTTCAAAAATTATGAAAATGGGCTTTTGCAAGCCACCCCAAGTATCAAGACTGCCTACCAGAGGTAATAGCAATATAGGATAGAGTAAAAATAAAGAGGAGGTACTTACAGGGTTGCCAGTCTTCAAAGTAGACTGAATGGAATGCATCCGAGGTTATTGAGGGAATTAAGGGTGGAAATTAAGAAGACTCTGATCACAATCTTCCTTGGATGTGGGGACAGTGCCAACTGCAAATTAAAAAGGGGGGAAAAGGGGTAAACCCAGCAACTTCAGGCCAGAAAAATATTGGTGGTGGGGGAAACTTTGAGACAATGGGTAGAATCTTCTGCTCTGAAGGCTAAGTTCGGTGGCAGGCGGGAAAGTCGCAGTGATCCCCACTGTGCGACAGGAAGGCTGAACGTGCGTGATCTTCTAATTTTCAACTCATTGAATATGCATCTGCAAGGAGTTTGGCAAATCTCATGGTGGGACAGGCAGCAAGTCACCCATCCCGCCATCACCTCATGGGGTCAAAGGTTCTGGCACCATATTTAACGTGCACCCAAACAGATATTCACTCACTGCAGCCTAGGAACTGCAGATTCTGCATCAATCGGAATGTCTAACAGGAGCAAGCAACCTTCAGCCCCATGGTTCAGCGACACCTCCCTGGAGATTCTCCTCCATGCCACCCAGGAAAGGTGGGAGGTGCTCCTTCTGAGGGATGGCAGCAGGAGGCCCTCCCATCTGACCATGCCAGCCTGGAAGGTCATCAGCGGGGTGGTTAACACCCATGGGGTCCAAAAAAAAGCACCAGCCTGCAGTACAGGAAGAGATTGAATGATCTGCTGCACTCCTCCAGATTACGTGAAACATCTACTCATTGTAAACTCACACTCTCATAAGAGCATAGGCAGTCTAAGAGTTAGACAGTGATGTCATAAATGAACAGTATATGGTACACTCAGCACTGCCACTTTAAGCTCTCCATCTCATATCAGTGCCTGGACAAACAGACTCTTAATCACCCACTGGGGAGGGATCAGTAGCGACAATAGGCATGCATGCTTCTGAACTGCTCATTCACCCACTGGCCTCAAAATCAATTATTCTGTCTTTCTGCAGGGCATGATATCTCATAACAAGAGAGCACGTGCCAAGATGCCCTGGAAATCTGTCCCCTGACTACATTCAAGGAACAGGCTGCACAGCTGGCACAAGAGGAGAGAGATTATGCTTGAGTGGAAGGTGAAATCTACCTCCCCTAACAATCCAGTGAAGATGTGTCCAGTATCCATCTGCAAGATGCAGGCAATAACTATGAGTGATCTTTAATGAACGAGCCTGCTTAGTCAATCACTATTTCTCTCTTTTCTCTATTCCAGATGCCAGCAAGAAAAGGGGGAGGACATCATCCTCCACAAGCCACAGCCCCAAACCCCATGTCATCTTCGAGGAGGAAGCCACAGTACGGCGTTCACCTGCATCCTTCACCAGTGCAGATACATACACCTCGATGGGCCCTAATCCTAAAGTAGGCTCAGGTTCATAATCTGGTGATCACCTCACAAATACTGCAAAGCTGGCGACGGCAGTGACAGCCGAGGTCTCTGACACTCAGGGCTGCTAGAAACCAAGCTCCTGCTGAGTCCAGTCTGATGTCAAGCCTCTGGACTCAATCCTAGAGACATTTTGGAGATGCAGAGGCGGGCAGGGGAACATCAGGCAAAGTTGTCAGAGGCCCTCCACAAACTAGACCAAAGGCTGAAGGAGTCTGTCCATGTTCTGCCTGCAGTCGTGGCTCCAGCATGCAAGCACGTCAAAGGCTCCACGGGAAGGGTGGCGGCCACGTTGGACACCCAGGTCCAGCAGTTTCTGCCAGATTTGCGCTCCGACTAGCACATCATCACTCTAGCCATGGGTGACTTTCAGCAGTTGCTAAATGATGGGAGGACAGGGCACCTCAACCTCCCTCCAGTTACCCCTTCTCCTCTCCTCAAGGAGTCAGGAAGGGGCCATCAAGCACACAAAGGGAGGAAGTGCATCAGCCAGGCACCCCAGGGGCATCCACCCAGAATACTCACTGGGTGCCCTGCCACTCCAACTCTCCTCTGCCAGTGCACCCATCAACTCCAGCAGGTTAGGCAGAGGAGGGTACACCTGCACCAGAGCAGGAGATCCTTAGCAGGCTTGGGCCCTCAAGGCCTCAGGCCACCAGAGGATGTCTGCCAAAGTCACCGCAGACAACAAGACATAGCAGTTAGCGGGCTGCCTCCAGCTCAGCTGCAGATATTGGGATTGCACTTAGACGTAGCGGTAGGGTTAGAAAAATTAATAAGTATTGAATGTACACCGGTGGCATGGGTGTTCACTCATTGTATATAGCTGTCACTTTTGTAAATACATGTTGCATCTATCCATCGCCAAGTCTCATGGCTTCCATTTTTATTCAATTTGCTTTAATGTTTTGTGATCCTTTAATGATCTAGAATGTTGCTGCCCAATGTAGTCCCATCAGAACTTCAATTACTTAAGTTCTCCCACATTTTCATGAAAGTGAGTAGTCTATAATTCCACATCAGCAACATCAGGCGATGCACATCATTTGTGACTGTGTTGCCTGGCCAATACACCTGTCAACAATTATCGCAGGTATCCATGCTTTGCCCTCAAGAGAAGTGTTCATTGAGATCATCAATTTTACTACTGCACTGATGTCAGTTGTTTGTAGAGAGCATGAGTAGCTTTGATGACTTAAATTAGAATCGTCTGTCCAATGTGTCATTTAGAATGACTCTTCATGTGTGAGAAATTGTGTTTGATTACTGTAATGTTAGCTTTCGAAGCCATAAGCTTCCATACCTGTCTGCAAGAAGATGTAGTGTCCATGGTTAAGGCTGAACGCCCTTCCTTGGTGATTTGCCGTTCTCTGTGCCGCTGAACTAGGCGAGTAAGGATACTTCAGGCACTTTGCTTTAATTGCAAAAGTATATGATTTAAGAGGTGTGTGTGTTCATCTTGATGAAGCCGTTTTCTGAGCTCACACGATGTTTATTTGGACCTGCACAGCTCCTTAGCAAGGATTTAAGTAGTCTTTGGGTGGGGAAATCATTGCTTGACGGCGTTCTCAGTGACTTAGGGTAGAGAGACAGGAAAGGCCTTGTGTGCTGTACTGTGTCGAGGACTCTCAATGCAATGCAAAAGCAACTCTCTTAAAGGCCTCTGCAAGGTCCATGCAGGAAACAATTACTCATTGGCTGGTGTGTCTAAAATAACTGCCCAAGGTATTGCCCTAGTGCAAAATTCATCTAGGACAGAGACTTGTCAGGCCTCTGACTGTTGCAGAGTCCTGAGTGGTTGCACCTCAACAAACCATAGTCCTAGTGAGGCACTCTCAGTGAGGACAGTGCAAACATACCTGGAAACTTAATTGCATAATCAAGATGTTAATGCTTATTGTTTCATGATGCTCTTATAACGATCGGCTAGCAAGATGATGCCTCATCATTCTGCATTGAGGACAGCTAGCGGTGGGATATATGCTTTTCTCATGGTACTGCTCCCTGTTGAGCCATCCATCTTGTTATGCCTGAAAGAGTGATGTGTGTGCAGGTGTCAGACTGACATGAGTGCATGCCTGGGTAATTTGGATTTCCAGCTGCATATAAGCTGCCATGCACACTGACTTGATGAGGGCATGGTTAAAGCATTATACTATGTAAGGTTGTCCAAGGATGTACAAGGAGGGAGTGCTGTACAGGTTCCACAGTGACTATATGTTGCCAAGGCTACTCAGTTAACTGTGGTTAGACCCTTCCAAGGATGAACCCATTATGAGGGCAGAAGGTGAATACTGATATTTCCACAATCATTACAAAAGTATTGAACTTGCGAGAACTTCTCTCTGAAATAAAAAGTGATGAGGCCTTTCAGGCAACAAAGGCGAAGGAAACTAACTATTGAGAGAATATTGCTCCGCTTTACTCCTCCTGGAATTATGCAACCTTCAGGTTTTAATGGGTACATCTGTCCATGTACCTGTGCGATGGCCTCTTCCATGTGGTTCATGTACACCCTGGCCCTCATCAGATCCATCGTCTTCAATGGAGGTGACATCTCACTCCTCTATTTCTCTCTCAGGCAACATTCCCCCCCCACCCCACTTTATGCAGCGCAAAGTTGTGCAGGGCAGAGAAAAACAATGATCCTGGACACATTCTGGTAAGTGTTGGAGAGCCCCGCCTGAGCAGTCCAAACGTCAGAAATTCTTCTTCAGGAAGCCTTATGTTTGCTCTATCAAGGACCTGGTGGTGGCATGTGCAGCATTGTATCTCTCTTCAGCGGCACTATGTGGGCAGTGAATAGGCGTCATGAGCCATGTCTTCTGGGGATATCCTTTGTCCATGAGGAGCCAGCCCTGCAAGTGCTGAAGTCCCTCAAATATCTGTGGCACCTGCGAGTGCATCAAGATAGAAGAATCATGAGAATTCCCTGGGTACCTGGCACAAACATGCAGGATCTGCCTTCTGTGATCACAAATTAGCTGGATGTTCAAAGCGTAAAATCATTTTTGATTTAAAAATATCATAGGCTGCTGCCAGGAAGCTCTCAAGGCCACATGTGTGTAGTCGATGGTGCCGTATGCTTGCAGGAAACCACATATCGCTGCAAATCCAACAGCTCTGGCAGCCTAGCTTTCGGCATCCATGTGAACCTAGGCATGCTGGTAAGCTCTACTGAAAAGGAGATCTGTCACCTCCTTTATGTATTTGTGTGTGTCGCCGATTGGGAGATGCTGCAAAGGTCTCCCAGTGCAGCCCAGGAAGGACCTGCTGGAAAAGATGATAAGTAAGGCAGTTACCTTCAAAACTACTGCCATGGAATGCCCTCCAAGTCCTTGCAGCATCAGTTCTTCATGGAAAAGGTGACAAATGTGAGCCACCACATGCCTGGACAATCAAAGGTACCAGCGGCATTGTCTTCCACTCATCTCTGTATATGTGCAGCACCTTCCATATACCTGTGGTTGGGCCTCTGGACTTTGTTGAATTTTCCCCTCCTCGGAAGCATCTTGGACCTCTTGGGGACTCTCCCTCTTCTAGCTCATTCCACTGCACATCCTGGACATGTGCCAGTGATGGGCCCTTGCTCTCCTCATTCGTATCAGAGCTATGAACAAGATAGGGTTGCCTGCAGCCTGCATTCTCCACTCCACTATGCATGTCAACAAATAAAATTTAGAATATATTTAAACTTTCCCTTGACTAGTTTCCCTCCATCTCCAAGCCATGAGGCCAGTGCAAAGCCCTTGGCCTGGCTTCCATCTAGACATGATGTCCCCAGGCCACCCTTTGCAGATGAAGCACATCCTGGAGGGCTACAGGTGGCCGATCTTCCCCTTCAGCGATGACTGCACATGCACAAAGAGGGCCTTGGTCAGGGTGAACACAGCCATGTATGAGAACCCTCCATTAGGAAATTGTCAGCTTGCCTCCATGAGCCTAGGCACTCTATATGGAGGACATAGCCTTGCCATAATGTCAAGACTAAACATTGTCTCCTGTAAGCCATGACCATTTAACAGGCATTAGTGAGTGAGCATGTAGCTTTTGTCCAGCAGTCATGTCCCTTGAATGATTTAACCTCCATTTTTTTTTCACATGCCTCTGTCAGGAACAGTTGGCCAATCACACCAACTCAAATGTAGCCCCAAAACTTAATGGATTCTCACATGAATACACACCATTAGCCAAGGAGCAATGCTTTACAATGAACATCTGCCCCTCAAAACTATTACTCAGCTGAGCTTTGTTCCTCACAGCTTCAGCAAATAATCACTGCCTCAGTACTGAGTAAAGACAAAAACGGTTCTGCTAACTTTTGAGTATGACCAGCACCCCCAACCTTCCATTATCACCCACCAAGTTCCTCCCATCCTCCTTCACACAGTCATCTCCACTTAATTCCACTCCCTCCTGTGATTATCCAACCCCCACCCCCCACCCACCCTATCACTCTTGACCCCATTATAATTTATGTCGATATTCCTGTTCTTCCCACTGTTCCTTTCAACGTTGATGTCCCCATGCCGGACGTTAATCTGACCTCTCCCCTTTGAGGCTACCTATACACACACTTTAAGGGCACCCCCCCCACCCCCGATAAGCCCATCCAATACCCCGCCATGACCTTAGAATTACCAATTTACCAGAGCCAAATGCCTCCTCCAAATGTGACTGTGCCCTCTGCAACCCAGTTCCATGCCTTGAACCCCCAGGACCAAATACTTTAGATGGTTGACCATGCCCTACACACAATTTTCAGTATGACCATCATTGCCCAGAGAGGTCATCCCCTGCCCAAGACATGCATGCCATGAGAAACCCTCTAACAGATCCCTGACAGTGTGACCTCATTCCCCAGACAATCTTTCCTCTTCCCCTCTGGTCCTATCCTGCTCCCAGTCCTGCCTCCAACTCACCCTCCCTCTCTGAACCTTTCCCACCTCCCCCTCTGAACCTTTCACACCCCCTCCCCCAACCCACCAACTAATCCGCCTCTGTCTCACCCCTCCCCGCTGGTCGTGCCTCCCATGCCTAGATGGCACAGCTTGTGCTACAGGCTCCCTGTATCTTTAACAGTGTAAAAGAAAGGTGAAAGCAGTGTCTACTGACCTCCAAGACGTGGATGAAGTGAAGCTCACCAGTTTTGCACCATTTATACACAGTTGTAAAATAGAAGTTCTAACTAGCCGCTGGCAGACAATTTAATTTGGTGGGGGAACATGATTCCAGTGAGTTGCCCTTTTAATAAGCATTTATGACATGCTAATGAATGCAAATGGAGTTCCTGACTTTACTCAGCAGGAAACTCAGCCCAACTTTAACCCGCCTTGAAAGTCGGCAGAACAAAATTCCAAACTATTTTCCTGCCGTTGGGAAACCAATTTTTTGATTCAAGCCAAGTTAAATGCCCCCACCCATCACGATTCCTGCTACTGGCGGAAGCAGAAGATTCTGCCCATCATGTCGGCACCAGCTCTCCAAATTAGGTAAATTGCTCATTCTCCTACCTTCTTCCTGTAACCCTGCACATTGTTACTTTTCAGATAACAGTCGAATTCCCTTTTGAATGACTCAAATGAACCTGCCTCCACCTCATTCTCAGGCAGCGCATTCCAGACTTAACCACTCGCCGCATGAAAATGTTTTTCCTCACATCACTACTGCTTCTTTTGCAAATTACTTTAAATCTGTGCCCTCAAGTTCTCAATCTTTTCACAAGTGGCAACAGTTTTGCCCTATCTGCTCTGTCCAGACCTCTCATGATTTTGACCATCTCTATCAGATCTCCTCTGTCTTCTCTTCTCCAATGAAAACAGTCCTAACTTCTTAAGTCTGTCTTTATAACTGAAACTGGATCCATTCTTGTGAATCATTGCTACAATAATCCAGCACAAAATTAATTGGCAATTGGGAAAGAATTGGCTCACAAATGAAAGTCAGGATGGATTAGTTAAAGGCAATTCATGTTTTGACTAACTTGATGAACTAACTGAGCAGGTTGATAAAGTTGGTGTGGTTGAGGTTGTGTAAAGGACTTTCAAAAAGTGTTTGACAAAGTACCACATAATAGACTGATTAACAAAATTAAAATTCATGGATTAAAGGGGCAGTGCAGCATGGATATAAAATTGGCTAAGGGACACAAAGCACAGCATAGTTGTGAGTAGCTGTTTTTCGGAATGGAGGGAGCTGTATGGTGATATTTCCCACAGGTCAGTAGGTTATTTAGGTCATAATTGCAAAGTTTACAGAAGATGCGAAACTCATGTAGTCAATGACGAGGTGAATAGCAACAGGCTTCAGAAGGATGAAGACATTGGTAAAGTGGGCAGGTGCATGGTAGATTAAATTTGATGCAGAGAAGTGTGAAGTGATATGTTTTGGTAAGAAAAATGAGACGTAATATGAGCTAAACGGTACAATTTTAAAAGAGGTGCACAAACAGAGAAGCCCGAGAGTGTACGTAAACAAATCTTTGAAGGTGGAAGAACAAGCAGAGAAAGCTGTTGGAAAAATATACAGGGTCTTTGACCTTATTAAAAGAGGAATAATAAAGGAACAAAAGCAAGGAAATGATGCTAAATATTGGTGAAACACTGGTTAGGTCTCAGCTGGAGTAGTGTGGCCAAGTGCCCACCACATGTCAAAGTCTTGGAAAAGGTGCAAAAGAAATTTACTAGGATGGTATGGGGATGAAGGACTTTAGTTATGTGGAGAGATTGAAGAAGCTGTTGTTCTCCTGACTGAAGGAAAAGCTATAAGGATACTTGATGGCACTGCTGGAAATCACAAATGGTTTTGATAGAGAAAATAAGGAAAATATGTTTCAAGTGACAGATCAGCAACTAAGAGGACACAGATTTAAGATGATTGGCGAAAGAATCATAGGGTAACATGTTGCTATGATCCAGAATGCACTGCCTAAACAGGTGGCGGAAACAGATTCAATAGTAACCTGAAAAACAGAACTAAATAAATCCTGGAATAGAAAAAAGTTAGAGCCATGAGGAAAGAGCAAGGGAGCGGAAATAATTAGATAGCTCTACCAAAGAACCAGTGCAGGCATAATGGGCCAAATAGCCACTTTCTGTGCTGCATCATTCTATGAATGCTTGTGTTCTATAAAGTTAATGGCTGCTAAATATAGAACACAAGCATTCATAGAATGATGCAGCACAGAAAGTGGCTATTTGGCCCATTATGCCTGCACTGGTTCTTTGGTAGAGCTATCTAATTATTCTCCGCTCCCTTGCTCTTTCCTCATGGCTCTAACTTTTTTCTCTTCCAGGATTTATTCAGTTCTGATTTTCAGGTTACTATTGAATCTATATCTTGTTAAAAGTGTGAACTATAGGATTATGGTGTTTTAGGACTATGGATTTTGGTTTATAAGATTATCATGGTTTGGGACTGTATCTTTAAATGTAGTTAAATGAAAGGAGTCGTGTTACCTATCCTGGAGTCTGCTTGATATCTAAACCATCCAGGTTTACTCTTAGGTCAAAAAAAAGTCACACTGTTATTGAAAGGGAGCTGCCGAATGTTAATACCTGGGGACAATGACACCTGTTTCTAAGTCCACAATGAGAAAATCCTAAGTCTCCTAAAACCCAGAAAGGTGTTCTTGGTACCAAGTTGTAAATAGTTGTTAATTAGCTGTCTTTAATTACTACTGCCTTTCACCTTTGAAACAAAGGCACAGCTTCCATCACAACTCTACTTGGATACAGAGCTAGTGTGTTTCCCCGTTTCCATGGAGAGAAGTGTAGAGGAAGCCATTCTGAGATCAGATTACAGGCTTCCCTTTAACCCCAAAATTGGGGTTGCAGTTTTGATCTTGGGTGATCTGCAGCCAACTGAGAGAAGAGAGCAGAAGATAGATATTGGCCTAGCCTGCAACTTATTGTTCACCTTGCGGAATGCGGGCGGGAGCTCATGCTCAGTTTGAAACCCAAGTTCCTGAAGAGTTAAAACAAGGCTGGCGGGTTTGCCTAACTGAAGCTAGAGGGAGAAGCCCCAGGGAAGCTCCCACTGTTGAAGTTATTATTGGGAAAGGAAAATACCAGAAGTAAAACCCATAGAAGCAGCAAAACACTTTGGACTGAGTCTAGGAGAAGTGAATGTCTACTTAAGAGACTGAGTAACAGAACCAGAAGAAATGGGAGAGATACTAAATGAATACTTCTCATCAGTATTCACCAAAGAGAAGGACTTTGCGGTCGATTTGTCTCGGATAGAGTGCGTAGATAGCCTGGATCATGTTGAGATCAAAAAAGACGGTGTTAGGTGTCTTGAAGAATATTAAGGTGGATAAGTCCCCAGGGCCAGATGGGATCTATCCCAGAGTACTGAGGGAGGCAAGGGAGGAGATTGCTGGGGTCTTGACAGAAATCTTTGTATTCTCACTGGCTACGGGTGAGGTCCCAGAGGACTGGAGAATGGCCAATGTTGTTCCATTGTTTAAGAAGGGTAGCAGGGATAATCCAGGAAATTACAGGCCGGTGAGCCTTACGTCAGTGGTAGGGAAATTATTGGAGAAGATTCTTCGTGACAGGATTTACTACCATTTGGAAGCAAATGGGCACATTAGTGAGAGGCAGTATGGTTTTGTGAAGGGGAGGTCATGTCTCACTAACTTGATCGAGTTTTTCGAGGAAGTGACAAAGATGATCGACGATGGAAGGGCAGTGGATGTTATATACATGGATTTCAGTAAGGCCTTTGACAAGGTCCCTCATGGCAGACTGGTACAGAACGTAAAGTCGCACGGGATCAGAGGTGAGCTGGCAAGATGTTTAGAGAATTGGCTTGGTCATAGAAGACAGAGGGTATCAGTGCTTTTCTGAATGGAGAGCTGTGACTAGTGGAGTTCTGCAGGGATCAGTGCCGGGACCTTTGCTGTTTGTAGTATACATAAATGATTTGGAGGAAAATGTAACTGGGCTAATTAGTAAGTTTGCAGACGGCACTAAGGTTGGAGCAGTTGCAGATAGTGAAGAGGATTGTCAAAGGATACAACAGGATATAGATCGGTTGGAGACTTGGGCGGAGAAATGGCAGATGGAGTTTAATCCAGACAAATGCGAGGTGATGCATTTTGGAAGGTCGAATACAGGCAGGAATTATACAGTAAATGGCAGAACCCTTAAGTGCATTGACGGGCAGAGGGATCTGGGTGTACAGGTCCACAGGTCACTGAAAGTGGCAACGCAGGTGGATAAGGTAGTTAGGAAGGCATATGGCATGCTTGCCTTCATTGGCAGAGGTATTGAGTATAAAAGCTGGGAAGTCATGCTGCAGCTGTATAAAACCTTGGTTAGGCCACACTTGGAATATTGCATGCAATTCTGGTCGCCACGTTACCAGAAGGATATGGAGGCGTTGGAGAGGGTGCAGAGGAGGTTTACCAGGATGCTGCCTGGTCTGGAGGTTATTAGCTATGAGGAGAGGTTGGAGAAACTCGGATTGTTCTCACTAGAGCGACAGAGATTGAGGGACGACTTGATAGAAGTTCACAAACTTATGAGTGGCATGGACAGAGTAGATAGTCAGAAGCTTTTTCCCAGGGTGGAAGAGTCAATTACTAGGGGACATAGATTTAAGGTGAGAGGAGAAAACTATAGAGGAGATGTGCGGGGCAAGTTTTTTACGCGGAGGGTAGTGAGTGTCTGGAATTCGCTGCCAGAGGAGGTGGTGGAAGCAGCTATGATGGTGGTGTTTAAGAGGCAGCTTGACAAATACATGAATAGGATGGGAATAGAGGGATACGGTCCCCGGAAGTGCAAAATGTTTTAAGTTGACGGGCAATATGATCGGCGCAGGCTTGGAGGGCCGAAGGGCCTGTTCCTGTGCTGTACTTTTCTTTGTTCTTGTTCAAATTGGGGCTTCCGGTTGTCAGTAAAAGTAGAAAGGGACAAATTTTATTCGGTTGTTTGAAGTATATTAAAGCTTATGAAAAGAGTGTTTAATTAATAGTGTTTTGTCTTTAGTCAATGATGCAGTAAAAGTTCTTTGAAAATGTGAAATCTTAACATGTCATTCCTTCAGCTAATAACTGGAAGTTCACATTTCTCTTTAAACCATTATTAGTCTCTACAGAGATCGTAACAATCTAATAAAAACAAAACTACTGCGGATGCTGGAAATCCAAAACAAAAACAGAATTACCTGGAAAAACTCAGCAGGTCTGGCAGCATCGGCGGAGAAGAAAAGAGTTGACGTTTCGAGTCCTCATGACCCTTCAACAGATCTGTTGAAGGGTCATGAGGACTCGAAACGTCAACTCTTTTCTTCTCCGCCGATGCTGCCAGACCTGCTGAGTTATTCCAGGTAATTCTGTTTTTGTAACAATCTAATACCCTAGCAGGCAGTACATTCCAAAACCTAACCATTGGTTGCATTAAAAAAAGTTTTTCCTCACATCATCTCCAATCATCATAACTCTGGTTAAGAGATAGAAAACAATGTTGCATCCATTGCCCATTTTATCTCACAGTCTTCAATTTTGCTAACAAGACTATTACCTGGTACTTTATCAAACGCCTGGTGGAAGTACATATTTACATCAACTACAATGTCCTCATTCACCTCTTCCGTTCCCTAATCAATAAACTCAAGCAAGTTGGTTAAACACAATTTTCCCTTAACAAATCCATGCTGACTTTCCTTTCTTAGCCCATGCTTGTCAAAATGTTGCTTGTCTATGTTGTTAATTTTCTCCCAGATGACTGTTCCTAAATACTTTCCCAACACAAATATTAAACTGATTGGCCTATAATTACATGTTTATCCTTCTTATGCTTTTTGATCATGACATTTGCAATCTTCCGGTGCTTTAGTACCATCCCCGTACCCAAGAAGGTTCGGAAGATCATGGCCATGTTAAAGTTTCGAATGTCAACATGAATATTTATGGACTACAACTATCAGTAGACAAGGCTGAAGTGGAGGAACAAGGTAAGAATCTAATAATCATAGCTATTATTTTGGGAGAAGTAAAACTTGCTTAATATGAAATATTCTAGCTAACATCTGTGGTTTTAATGGCTGTTCATTTTCAGCTTTTTTCTAAAATGGATTTTTATGTAAAAATAACTTTCATAAAACATAGCTCAATTTAATTAACATTCAAAAATATAAATTATTCCACATTTACTGGAGATAAGTGAGTAGAGCAGTCTCTGATACCAAAGCGCTGTCAAATTTATTGGGAGGCTATTTTCCAAGCAGTTTCTGACCTTTAGGTATCAGCATTTGTGCCTAATATGCTATCTTCGGTCTGTCCTGTCTTCACTTTTAATTTTTGACTTGTATATACCACATCTCACAACACCAAGGAAAGTCTTGGTCAGAGCAAAATCATCAAACATAATTTTGAAATGGCCTGGCATATGCGGCATACCTCAGGTTTGAATTAAGACTTTTCAGCAACTGATTGTTCCATTGTTGATCAATGATTCAGCACAAAGGAAACCAGAGTACGCTTATAGTCCTTTCAATATGCAAATTAGCATCCTCTGTACATTATGGGATCCCAACTACCATTTTAGGACTCAGTCTAGACATAGTCTGTGCACCATGTAAGCTCTGCAAACATTCAGTTCATGATTCAGAAAAAGAGTCCAGGAGTTAAGTATTATTTATTTTCAACAGGCCAGGAGAAGCAGGAACATCTCCACAAAAATAACAGGACTGCTACTGAACCAGGTTCTCTTCCAAATCTGAGAAAAAACCCATCCACCATTGAGACCTCCTTCTTCGAGGTCCAGCAGCCAGCTGTTCCACCCAGTATTGTGGCAGGCTGATTGGGATTGATTGATGCCTGTTTGCAGTCCACCAGCTCTGGGATAACAAAGTTTGACTCTCAAAGTCTCCCTTGGCTGAAACATTCCAAAATATGTCCGGTGTTGCATATGAAATCTTATTTTCCCGTTCCACCATCAGCAGGGAGAGAAATAGAATGAGAGGCGCACGTGCCCATAAAACAATTAAAGAGAACTGCCAACCCTCCAGAGTTTCTGCGGAGTACAGGATAATCAAGTTGAATCATCCAGACATTGCTTGAGCAACTGGGAATAAAACACTTTCTTTTATCATTTTTGCTTCATTACTATAAAACTATTAGGCAACATAGAATAAAGGGGGTTGATTCACAATTGGGAGGGGGGTGGTTGGATGAAAAAGGTCATATGATGAAACCTCCAGTAAAATAGTCAACCTCAGATGGCAACTCTATCTGTCAAGATACAACAGATCGTTCATTACAAAGTCCCAAGTTATACACCAGGGCTTTGCAGTATCCATGTGCATCGCTATAGTTCCTGCTGCCAATGAACGCGGTGAACAGTGGGTGACACGAATGGTTCACGTGTGTTGGCTGTTCTGGCACAAACATACTGCCGGGCATTCGGTTGGAGTGACGCTCGCAAATGTGGATTGAAAATACTGCGAATTGTAATATCCGCTCTGGGAGAGGAGACAGCTCAAAATAATTAAATTAGGCTTTAATCCACTCCACCGCTTAACAACGCACCAGCTGAAACAGGAATGACAATTCTTGATTCACACGGAAACCTACGGAAAGTTCATCAACTCACGGACATCCCCACTTCTCTCACCGTTATATGGCAGGCTCCCAGCCGCAGCAGCTTCCACTTGTCCAATCTCCACAGGGACACCTCCCGCCGCCATAACAATTCCGCCGGCTCGCGCCTCTCCCGCCATTTAGACGCTTTCGCACCTGGGCATGCATCACTCAGTGACGTCACTTCCGAGCGCGAGTGGGGAGTGGGAAGGAACAGACGGGAGGAGAGGAGAGTGGGGGAGGGGTGGAGGTGAAAGAGGGGATGGTGGGGAGGGAGAGGGTGAGATGGGGGGGGAGAGGAAGGGGGGTAAGGGGGAGGGGGGTGGAAGGGGGGGAGGGGGGTGGAAGGGGGGTAAGGGGGAGGGGGGTGGGAGGGGGGTAAGGGGGAGGGGGGTAAGGGGGGGAGGGGGGGGGAGGGGGTGGGAGGGGGGTGGGAGGGGGGTAAGGGGGGGAGGGGGTGGGAGGGGGGTGGAAGGGGGAGGGGGGGAGGGGGGTGGAAGGGGGGTAAGGGGGAGGGGGGTGGAAGGGGGGTAAGGGGGAGGGGGGTGGAAGGGGGGTAAGGGGGAGGGGGGTGGAAGGGGGGTAAGGGGGAGGGGGGGTAAGGGGGAGGGGGGGAAGGGGGGGGAGGGGGGGGGGAAGGGGGGGGAGGGGGGAAGGAGGGGAGGGGGGAAGGAGGGGAGGGGGGAGGGGGGAAGGAGGGGAGGGGGGAGGGGGGAAGGAGGGGAGGGGGGAGGGGGGAAGGAGGGGGGGAAGGAGGGAGGGAGGGGGGGAAGGAGGGAGGGAGGGGGGGAAGGAGGGAGGGAGGGGGGGAAGGAGGGAGGGAGGGGGGGAAGGAGGGAGGGAGGGGGGGAAGGAGGGAGGGAGGGAGGGAGGGAGGGGGGGAGGGAGGGAGGGGAAGGAGGGAGGGGGGAAAGAGGGAGGGAGGGGGGAAGGGGGGAGGGAGGAAGGAGGGGGGAAGGAAGGAGGGGGGGAAGGAAGGAGGGGGGGAGGGAGGGGAAGGAAGGAGGGGGGGAGGGAGGGGGAGGAAGAGGGAAGGAGGGAGGGGGAGGAAGAGGGAAGGAGGGAGGGAGGGGGGAGGGGGAGGAAGAGGGAAGGAGGGAGGGGGAAGGAGGGAGGGGAGGGGGAAGGAGGGAGGGGAGGGGGAAGGAGGGAGGGGAGGGGGAAGGAGGGAGGGGAGGGGGAGGGAGGGGAGGGGGAAAGGAGGGAGGGGAGGGGGGAAGGAGGGAGGGGAGGGGGAAAGGAGGGAGGGGAGGGGGGAAGGAGGGAGGGGAGGGGGGAAGGAGGGAGGGGAGGGGGGGGGAAGAGGGAAGGAGGGAGGAGGAAGGGAGGAAGGGGGAGGAAGAGGGAAGGAGGGAGGGAGGGGAGGGGGGGAGGAAGAGGGAGGGGAGGGAGGGGAGGGGGGGAGGAAGAGGGAGGGGAGGGAGGGAGGGGAGGAAGAGGGAGGGGAGGGAGGGAGGGGAGGAAGAGGGAGGGGGGAGGAAGAGGGAGGGGAGGAAGAGGGAGGGAGGGGAGGAAGAGGGAAGGAGGGGGAGGAAGAGGGAAGGAGGGAGGGGGAGGAAGAGGGAAAGAGGGAGGGGGAGGAAGAGGGAGGGGGAGGAAGAGGGAGGGGGAGGAAGAGGGAAGGAGGGAGGGAGAGGAAAGGAGGGAGGGGGAGGAAGAGGGAAGGAGGGAGGGGGCAAGGGAGAGAAGGAGGGAGGGGAGGAAGAGAGGAGGGAGAGGGAGGAAGAGAGGAGGGAGGGGGAGGAAGAGAGGAGGGAGGGGGAGGAAGAGGGAGGGAAGGAAGCGGGAGGGAGGAGGAGGAAGAGGGAGGGAGGGTGGAAGAGGGTGGAAAAGGAGAGGGAGGGAGGGCGGTGGGGGGTAAGGAACGGTGGGGAGGGCGGTGGTGGGAAGGAACATCAGCGAGGTGGGAATGGTGGGTGGGAAGAAAGGGAGGGAGCAGGGGATTGAATGAGGCAGGGGGAATGAACAAGGCAGCAGGAGGGAGAAGGAATGAGTTCATCAACTGAACGGGCTGCACCCAGGTAGAGCTGGGACCAGTGTCCTTGCTTTTGCTAGTTCTGTTGGGGAGTATTTAAACGAGTGTGGCAGGGGGATGGGATCCCAGGAGTAGGATCAGATAGGTCAGATTCAGATCAGAAAAATGGAGGTAGAACATTAGCTAGGGACATTGTGATAGACATGGAGTTACGGGAGAAACAAAGTTTACAAAGTGTCCAGCAAGAGAAGTTGACGGGATTAAACTGTTTATAAACAAAAAGCTAAAAGCTACTGCGGATGATGGAAATCCAAAACAAAAACAGAATTACCTGGAAAAACTCAGCAGGTCTGGCAGCATCGGCGGAGAAGAAATCAGTTAACGTTTCGAGCCTTCATGGCCCTTCGGCAGAACTGAAGCATAGTTAGAAGAAGGGAGAAATATAAATTGGCTTAAGGTGGGTGGGGGTGGGGGGGGGGCGGTGGGTGGTGGTGGTGGGGGGAGAGAGAGACATTGAGGGTGTGGTGATTGTGGAGATGAGCAGATAATCAAAAGATGTCACAGACAAAAGGGTCAAAGAGGTGTTTTGTCTGAGAAAAGTGCTAATTAAGAATGGAAGACAGGATATTCAAAGTACAGCTCTAGTGGGGGTGGGGTGGAAAGGCTAACAAGGTTTTAGTTTTAGATTTAAGAATAATGGAAATAGGTGGGGAAAGAAGAATCTATATAAATTATTGAAAAAAAAGCGGGGGAGAGTTGGGGGGAAGAAACGGGGTGGGGATGGGGGGAGGGGGAGTTTAAGATCTAAAGTTGTTGAATTCAATATTCAGCCCGGAAGGCTGTAAAGTGCCTAGTCGGAAGATGAGGTGCTGTTCCTCCAGTTTGCGTTGGGCTTCACTGGAACAATGCAGCAAGCCAAGGACAGACATGTGGGCAAGAGAACAGGGTGGAGTGTTAAAATGGCAAGCGACAGGGAGGTTTGGGTCTTTCTTGCGGACAGACCGCAGGTGTTCCGCAAAACGGTCGCCCAGTTTGCGTTTGGTCTCTCCAATGTAGAGGAAACCGCATTGGGAGCAACGAATGCAGTAGACTAAGTTAGGGGAAATGCAAGTGAAATGCTGCTTCACTTGAAAGGAGTGTTTGTTCTGCCAACTCCAGCATGATGCCACCACCAAACACATCTTCCCTTCACCCCCCCTGACGGCATTCCGTAGGGATCGTTCCCTCCGGGACACCCTGGTCCACTCCTCCATCACCCCCTACTCCTCAACCCCCACTTATGGCACCTCCCCATGCCCACGCAGAAGATGCAATACCTGCCCCTTCACTTCCTCTCTCCTCACCGTCCAAGGGCCCAAACACTCCTTTCAAGTGAAGCAGCATTTCACTTGCATTTCCCCTAACTTAGTCTACTGCATCCCTTGCTCCCAATGCGGTCTCCTCAACAGCACCTCATCTTCCGACTAGGCACTTTACAGCCTTCCGGGCTGAATATTGAATTCAACAACTTTAGATCTTAAACTCCCCATCCCCACCCCGTTTCTTCCCCCACCCCCGCTTTTTTTTCAATAATTTATATAGCTTCTTCTTTCCCCACCTATTTCCATTATTTTTAAATCTAAAACTAAAACCTTGTTAGCCTTTCCACCCCACCCCCACTAGAGCTGTACTTTGAATATCCTGTCTTCCATTCTTAATTAGCACTTTTCTCAGGCAAAACACCTCTTTGACCCTTTTGTCTGTGACATCTTTTGATTATCTGCTCATCTCCACAATCACCACACCCTCAATGTCTCTCTCTCCCCCCACCACCCCCCCCCCCCCCCAACCTTAAACCAATTTATATTTCTCCCTTCTTCTAACTATGCTTCAGTTCTGCCGAAGGGCCATGAAGGCTCGAAACGTTAACTGATTTCTTCTCCGCCGATGCTGCCAGACCTGCTGAGTTTTTCCAGGTAATTCTGTTTTTGTTTTAAACTGTTTATACTTCAATGCAAGGAGTATTACAAACAAGGTAGATGAGTTAAGGGCACAGGTAGACACATAGCAGCAGGATGTCATTGCTAAACGGAGACCTGGCTAAAGGAGGGACAAAACTGGCAGCTTAATATCCCTGGTTATAGAGTCTTCAGACACAATATAGTAGGAGATAAAAAAGGAGGGGGGGTAGCACTATGGTTAAAGAATCAATTCCAGTTGTGCGAAGAGATGATATACTAAATGGGTCAACAATAGAGGCATCACGGATTGAGCTTAGAAATAAAAAAGGGGCAGTCACACCACTGGGAGTATACTACAGACCCCCAAATAATCAAAGGGAGATAGAAGAACAAATATGTAGGCAAATTTCTGCTTGTAAGAACAAGAGGGCAATAATAGTAGCAGACTTCAACTATCCAAATATCAACTGAGATTCAAACAATATAGAACAAAGAAATGTACAGCACAAGAACAGGCCCTTCAAGCCTGCACCGATCATATTGCCTGTCAAACTAAAACATTTTGCACTTCTGGGGTCCGTATCCCTCTATTCCCATCCTATTCATGTATTTGTCAAGCTGCCTCTTAAACACCATTATCGTACTTGCTTCCACCACCTCCTCTGGCAGCGAATTCCAGGCACTCACTACCCTCTGCGTAAAAAACTTGCCCCGCACATCTCCTCTAAAGTTTTCTCCTCTCACCTTAAATCTATGTCCCCTAGTAATTGACTCTTCCACCCTGGGAAAAAGCTTCTGACT